>NW_010562177.1:341-595 GCF_000687285.1 Phaethon lepturus | reverse complement strand
TAAAGTTCAGTTTGTGTAGCACTTTCTTTGATGCAGACTATGCTGATTTTAGGCAGTTTTATAGGTGACTTATCGGAGAGAATTTTCACATTCGTCAGCCGTTACAAGAACTCAGGGTATATCTTGGGGTAGCCCTTTTTATCCCTGTTACATCCTTTTTATCCCATCTGCTACCTGCCATGGTGTCTGTAAAATAAGCGGGTGATCATTAGCATTTAAATAAGTAGTAGTGAGGATCTTGGGCTCTTTGTTGA
>NW_010562177.1:0-222 GCF_000687285.1 Phaethon lepturus | reverse complement strand
AATAAGATGTTCTGGCAAAATTAAATGTGGCGAGCAGCACTGGTTGGAGCTCTGCAGAAGTAGATAGCAGTCTGGGGAACAAGCAAGGGAGAAAAACTCAAAGTGAGCACCAGAAGTGGGCATCAAGCAAACATAATCATAAAAAAAAGTTACTTATATTACTAAAGTAATTAGTAATAAATATATTTTAATAGTTGTGCAAATTTATGAATTATATAAATT
>NW_010562176.1:369-9251 GCF_000687285.1 Phaethon lepturus | reverse complement strand
CTGCGTAAGCCGGGGAGGGCGGCGGGGAGGCGGAAACGGTCCTAAAAGAAGCAGGAGAAAAAATCGAGTTGCGATGCGAGAGCGGGCGATTGCGATTACCAGGGGATCCCACCACAGCCATAAATGAGATGTGGTTTGTGTAACCCCGGGGTGACCGATAGCAGAAAAACTCATATTCTTGGGTTTTCATCTGGTTTGCAAGCCCAGCTATTAAATAATGGGGTTTTTTCTGCGCACTGAAGTCCTCCCGCCACGTTTTTTTCCTGGCACGTGGCGCTGAAATTCGTCTGTGCGTCACGGGGCGGTTTTCTCACCTTCTCTCTCTTCTCTCCATCAGGTCACGCGCAGAGTCGGAGCATGAACGACATCTCGGACACGCCGAGCACCGACCAGGTAACCGTCCCCGAAAACCGCGATGCTGTGGGGAGCGTCTCTGGCCTGACCCGCGATGGGGCAGGGGCTCGGTGGTCGTTAAGGTCCATGTGAGCCTTGTGCGGCTTTGCTCGGTCGATAAGCACACAAATTCCTAATTAGGGAAATTAATACATGTATTGATCCCTGCTAACTCGGGGGGGAAGGCTGTCCCAGAAATAATACCTGTGCTTGCAAGTTGAAGGCAGAATTAGGGACATGCGAGGATGCTGATGTAGCTTGAAATCCTTATAAATATAAAAATAATCCTAAAATTCCTCAAAATCTTTAGGTAGGAAAGGAAGGGTGCTGGGAAGAGTGCAGAGATCCTAAAAGAGCTTTCGCTTGGCTGGGTAAGGGCAGGTCGCGGGGGGTAAATCCCACCCAAGCCCTTGGGTCTGCAAACGTGAATACGGCTCTGGAGATAACGGTGTGTAAACGGAGGCGGGTTCCGCTTTTCCCTCCGTTTCCAGCATGACGGATGTGGGTTCCTTAACGCAAAGCTCAGCGAGAGCCCGGCGGGGGCTTTTCCATCCCTGGTTTGCTTCGCACAGGGGGGCTGGGAAGGGGGTCGGGCTGCTCGGGCCGCTCGTGGGCAGATCTCTGCTTGGCGAAGCCATGGATCCGTTCTTCCGTGAGATGTCCCACCTCCACCCCGCTATCGGGGCTATTCAGCCGGGAACGTTGCGTTATATGGGCTTTGCTTCATTTCTCTTTGTGCGTGATTTCAGCCTAAGGGAAAATCAAACGCGACGTGGGTCTGGGATGGTTTGGGATGACAGCTTGCGTGTCCTTGCGGGGCTTACCTGGGGTGATGCAATTTAGGGATGGAAATTCATGCGCTGCTGGGAGCTACGGGACGGGGATGCCACGACATCAGGGAGGCAGAAGGTTTCCGGAGCACCTCCCAAAATTAGAGCTGCAGTAAAGCAAGCCAACTGCCCGCTAACGAACCCCAAATATCAGCCTCCAGCAGTGGGGTGTGGAGGGTTAATCCCAAAATATGCAAAGCATTTAGGTTTAATCGCCCTATTAGGCCCACTACAAAGGGACTTTTTAAGTGTTACATGAAGCTTAGTGGTCACTGTTAACTCCTGCTCTTGCTTATTCCAAGCTGCATTGGAGGAGTTGCTTTATTATTATTTTTTTTTTCCATTTGGGTTTAAAAGATTAGAAAGGGGAGAGCTTGCTGCCCAGCTCACATGCCTCCCCTCATGCTGGCATATAGATTATAATAACACCCTGCCTGGGTTGGTATTGAACCCTTTTAGACTAATAATGAAAGAGCTGCAGGGGAGAAGAGACCCGAGGAATAAATCCATGAATGAGGTTTCCTACTTGCATTATTTGTTCCTGCTCTGAGGATGAGATTGGGGGAAAATGAGCTACAAAAACATCCCCCGTGCATGGCGCCGAGTGGTGTTTCTGCATTATATAGGGTCCCGGGGGAGCCTGGGGCTGCAGGGCTGCAAATAGACTTGCAAAAATGCATGCTGGCTTGCTCCAGGATCCGTATTTTTGGGCTCAGATTTTCCGCAGGTGGATTGCACGGGGTTTTCCTTGCATAGACCCCAGCGCAGCAAAGCACCTTTTGCAAACCACCCGGTTGCACGTTGTATTAGGGAGCCCCGAACGTGTGGTTTCAAGTTAATCTCGGGCTTAGTGATGGGTTTGAGTAATGAAGAAATTCAGCTTTATGAATTCTTGTTGGTTTATTCTTGGATATGGCTCTTGAATTCCCACCTCTGGGAGTCCTGGGACCATCGGAGACGAAGAGGTTTGAGCCTGCGGCTTCAGCTTTTGTGTTCAGGGTGTGGAAAAGAGGGAGAAAGGCCAAATTTTGGCAGTCGCTCCCTTCCCTACCCTCATCTTCCCAACAGCTGAAGAACAAGTTCATCAAGAAGATCCCCAAGGACGCGGAGGCCTCCAATGTGCTGGTGGGAGAAGTGGAGTTCCTGGAGAAGCCCTTCGTGGCTTTCGTGCGGCTCCTCCAGGCGACAATGCTGGGAGGGATGACGGAGGTGCCCGTCCCCACCAGGTGAGTGCAATTCCTCCACGTCCGAAGCACCGAGTGGTCTCACGGATGCCGGTGGTCCAAGGTTGCCAACACAGCGCCTTTCCCTTCCCAGGTTCCTCTTTATTCTCCTTGGTCCTACGGGAAAAGCCAAATCCTACAACGAGATCGGCAGAGCCATAGCAACCCTCATGGTGGATGATGTGAGTAGACCCAATGCCCGGCCCTTGCCGGGAATGCCCTTGCTCAGAGCCGAGAAGAAAAAGCGATTTCCATCCTATCACCCAAACGAATGAGCTTTAAAATCCCGTAACGACGTGGGACACGTGCGTGCTGGACACCGTTCCCAGGCTGACATCTCCCCCCTCTCAACCCCCAGCTCTTCAGCGACGTTGCCTACAGAGCCAGGGATAGAGAAGACCTGATCGCTGGCATAGATGAGTTTCTGGATGAAGTCATCGTCCTGCCACCCGGCGAGTGGGACCCCAACATTAGGATCGAGCCACCCAAAAAAGTGCCCTCGGCTGAGAAGAGGTGGGTGGGAGACGTGGGGCTGCTCCCAGCCCTGTAGCCATCCCCATCTCTCCTGTTTTGGAGATGCTGGAGGACAGCAGCTTTGCTTGCCTTCATCCCTAGAAATAATCTCTGCAAATGTTCCAGCAATGCTGCTTTTTCAGCAGTTTTTGCCCCCAGATCAGCTCAGAGCCATTTCCACTCTGTAAAATCTGCATTACCCCCCCGGGCTGAGCAAATCCAGCTCTTGATCTTTCCAAGGTCACCCCGAAACCCAAGCTCTAGTGCAGGCAGAGAGCTATACCATGGCCTTGGTCATGGTCCCTGTATCAGGACCAGCTTGGTAGGGCAGGTGCCGTGGCCGACGCCAATGGCTCTCTCCTGCAGGAAATCGGTTTTCTCGCTGAATGAAGTGGGGCAGATGAACGGCATGGCCGGTGGGGCAGGTGCCGGGGGTGGTGGAGGAGGCAGCGACGATGGGGAGATGCCCGAAGTTCATGAAATCGGGGAAGAGCTCACGTGGACTGGCAGGTGAGCAGCACCCCAGCACCCATCAACATCTGATGGCTCTCTGTGGTCTTCTGGGGCACAGAGGGGTGAAACCCTTTTGGGCACAGGCTTTTGCGCAGCACCGTATCTATTTTGGTGGAAGGCACATGCATCTGGTCCTTGGTGGTGTCTCCCCAGGTTTTGCGGTGGCCTCTATTTGGATATCAAGAGGAAGCTGCCCTGGTTCCCGAGCGACTTCTATGAAGGCTTTCATATCCAGTCCATCTCTGCCATCTTGTTCATCTACCTGGGCTGCATCACCAACGCCATCACGTTCGGGGGCTTGCTTGGAGATGCTACGGACAACTACCAGGTTGAGTCCAAGGAGTGGGGGTCACTTTGGCTTGGGAACAACAAGCAGGGATGGCATGGCATGGCATGGCATGGCATGGCATGGCATGGCATGGCATGGCATGGGTTTTACCCTCCTTGGGCCACGCCAAGCTTTAATGCTGGAGACGGAAATTCATTTCCGAGTGGGACTGGCAGTCCTGAAACACCTGCAGGATGGGAAAACCCATCCCAGTGGCAATGCCAGGAGCATGAGGACATGGTTGCAACCATCCCATATAGGTCCAAGCAGAGGTCCTTAATTCCCATCTCCATTCGGGGTGTCCATAGGGATGTAATGTGGCACAGCATCACCGTAACACCGGGTTTGATCCAATCCCAGGGCGTCATGGAGAGCTTCCTCGGCACAGCGATGGCAGGCTCCATGTTTTGCCTCTTCGCCGGGCAGCCGCTCATCATCCTCAGCAGCACCGGCCCCATCCTCATCTTCGAGAAGCTGCTCTTTGACTTCAGCAAGTAGGTGCTGGGCAATGCTGGGGGGAACCAGCACCCATCCGTACTGGGATGGGAGCTGTCCTCCAGCCCACGGCGGGCTCTCACGGGGCCTCTCTGGCCTTGTCCCCGCTTTCAGAGGCAACGGCATCGACTACATGGAGTTTCGCCTCTGGATCGGCTTGCACTCTGCCGTACAGTGCCTTATCCTGGTGGCCACTGACGCCAGCTTCATTATAAAGTACATCACCCGCTTCACGGAGGAAGGCTTCTCCACCCTCATCAGCTTCATCTTCATCTATGACGCCATCAAGAAGATGATCGGAGCCTTCAAGTACTATCCCATCAATTCGGACTTCAAGCCGGACTACGTGACCATGTACAAGTGCGAATGCGTTGCTCCCGACCCAGGTGAGTACACATCTTTTTCAGCACCAAATGGGAAAGATGAAGGGGATGGGGGGGTCTCGCTGCAGATAAAATCCCGTTGGATCGTTGGCTGAGGACATGGAAGGAGACAGCTACTCGGTCAGCGTGGGCAAGACGGAAGTATAGCCTTGTCCCCCATGGATGAGTGTGTCAGACAGGGCGAACAGTGCCAGAGAGCCAGAGCCTCAGCCTCGAGCAGGCAGACCTGGATGGATAAAAAGGAAATAGGGGGGGAAAAAGACATTTTAGATCATTAATTCCAGCCTGCTGCCAATGGAAACTTATCCTCCAGCAATTGCGCTGGAGGGATTTTGTCCTCTCCGGTGTCTGGGACGCCCCAGGATGTCCCAGTTGGGTGTGGAAACCTCCTTGGACTCTTTTTTCTTCTCTTTCTTACTCCTCTTCAAAAAGGAGAGGCCATCAGGCTCTGAGCAGACCGTCTTTTGATGCCTCCTCCGGTTTTGCTCTTGGATGGAGGTACCGGATGTTCCCCGGTCCGAATTGTGCAGCTCAGATGCTCCCGTGGCCACCGGGAAGGGAGCGGAGATCTTCGCTTTGGGCTAATGGCAGCGACCGCCTGCTCTCAGGCGAGCTGAACTTATTTAAGAAGTCTAAATGCTAACGATTTTGGGGAGTATCAGCTGCAGACAGAGGAGACAGAGCGCTGTGATGGTGAAGCTCTCCCCAGAAATAAACGCATCCAAGACCTACCACGCCACGTGTCGCCAATTGCCATTGCAAGAAGAGCTCTTACCTGCCGCAGTGGAAATAACATTTATTGGGTTTAATTTTGTATTTTTTCTCATTTTCTATCAACCACCCACTGAGTGACCCGATCCCGTCGGGTTTTGAAAGCCCTGCGTGCAGTGGGGAGCCGCCCGCAGACGACGCGATCCTTTCCGAACCCAAACCCTCCCAAATTTGACCCGCAGGAAGGCGAAGCCCGACGCCCGACGCAATCCCCGGGGGGCTGAAATACCCCAAACGGGACCATGAGCATCTCCATCCACCCATGAGTGCCGGCGTCTGCCCGGCAGCACTCGCCCCTGCAGCCTTACGCAGGAGGAAGGCGAAGCCTTCAGCCTCTGGGGAGGTCTCCCCCTCTTCCAAGCCCCCGTTCCGAGGAAACCCCGGTCAGCCGAGAGACATCCGCACCCCAAAAACCTTAAACCTCTTTGCAACCCAGCCCCGTTCCTCGCCCTTGCTGCCCCGGGCACCCCAGGCAGCGGTGTCTGCGTTGGAATTTCCGTTCCTCTAGATATCGAGAAATGTTTATTCTCCCCACATCCTTTTTTTTAATCTTTTTTTTTTAATTAGTTCTGATTTTTTATTATTATAACTGATTTGTACCATATTTGTCTCTGCTGCACACATCAATTTGGGCTGATTTCAATCTCAAGTGAGTATCACCTTCTAAATATTAAAACTCTTTTAATATTTGATACTCTTCCCCCGTGGGGGTTTTGTTGTTATTTTTTTTCCATGTATTTTACTTTTCTCTCTGCTCTGATAAAAGGGTTTATGTAGAGCCCTTAGGGTTCCTCTCTTAAAATACCCCCAGTGGTACGCTACCCCTCTAAGTTGCAGAAACCATAAATAAGGTCTGTTTCTGGAAAAATAAAAGGTTATCGAGGGAAAAAAAAATTAATAATAATAATAATTTTTTAATGTTGGGTTTGCCAGTGCCATTTCCCGGGACCCGGTTTCGGCAGCCCTGGGGTCTCTGCTTCTAACCCAGCACTCGCTTCTCCTCCATTAATCCTCGGCGCCGGGTCGGGGCAGCCGAAATTCCCACTCGGCGCAGGAAGAGGATGGATCGGAGGGAAAATGGGGGGCAGAGCGGTCCCGGACCCTACTAAGGGGCACCCATAAAAAACGTGGGTGCTCCTGAAGCTGCAGAGCTGCGTCGCCCGAAGAGCCAAGCAGAGCTGCTTTTTGCACCGGAGGGGGCTAGAAAGGATGGATTTTTTTTGCAGAGAGACACTAAAATATTTAGAAAAATTAAAAAAATGAGTAAAAAAGGCAAATTGGGCATGAGTGGGTGCTGCCTCCCCAAAAATAATAACCTGCTTTTTCAGTCTTCTACCCTCGTTGTTTTAAGAGTGGGTGTCGGGATGCTCGGCCCCGCTGCCGGTGGCTTCCCTGGGAAGCTCCTAAAAATTTTAGGAGCTGGGAAGCTCCTAAAAATACCTCCCCGCCGGCAGTTGCCAGCCCTGGAGGGAGAAGGCACCGAAGGAGAAGCCGTGTTCGCCGCCGGCGCACGGGATTAATCGGGGAGAAGTCTCTGCGGGGTTAGAAATGGGGGGTTTTCTCCCCAAATCCTGGTCCACCCTCGGGGTGCCGATCCCCGCACGGCTCTCAGAGATGTGCTCGACCCGGTGTTTGCTTTCACGCCGGACGGGCTGAGCTGTGCCTCTCTGGGTGAAGCCCGGCTGCTTTTGACACCAAACCCCTCGATATTAGCCAAAAACCTCAATAACAAACTCCTTTCCCGCAGCCAACGCGACCTTCTTTGATGCTTCAGCTCCAGTGGCACCAAACACCACTAATGTTTCTCTGGTAAGCGGGTTTGCTCATCCCGACGGGAAATTTGGGACACGGGAGGGCAAATCCCAGGGACTTCCGCACCTGGGGAGCGATGCGCGCCGGCTCGGAGCCGGGGGAGTGCGGGATTTGCGTTGTTTTGCGTTCACGGTTGGGCTCGGCGGCACCAAATCCCCAATTTTTTGCCCAAATTAATAGCAGTTCCGGGGTTTTCCTGTGGGTATGGGGCTCCCAGTGGCAGCAGCCCTGGGAAATACCCTTCTCCTTACTTAAACTGCTAGATTTGCTTTTTTTGTCCAGGAAATACCCCTTTCCTTGCACGATGCCAGTGCTGAAAATGCCGATTTTGCTTTATTTGGCTGGGAAATACCCCTTTCCTTGCACGCTGCAATTGCATGAAATGCTAATTTTGCTTTTTTGGCCAGGCAATCCCCTTTTCCTTGCACACTGCAATTACTTAAAATGCTAATTTTGCTTTTTGGGGGGGCTTTCTCCCCAGTACAATGCTATTAACCTAACAGCTCTGGACTGGACTCAGCTGAGTAAGAAGGAATGTCTCAAATACGGCGGCAGCTTAGTGGGGAAATCCTGTAAATTCGTGCCCGACCTGGCCCTTATGTCCTTCATCCTCTTCTTTGGGACTTACTCCATGACCCTGACGCTGAAAAAATTCAAATTCAGCCGCTATTTCCCCACCAAGGTAAGGAAAGCGCCGGGTTTTACCCTCCTCTTTTCCGAGAGGCAGGAAAAACGGGAGCTGTGGGTCTCTTTGCTGGTTGCAAAGAGCTCCAGGAAAATAAATCTACGTTTCTAGGAGATGTTGGTAGCAATAAGGAGAATCCTCCCTGAGCTTTTAGCCGCTGATTCGGCTCTTGCATGCCGAATACCCCCTCCCCTTGCGATGCAAAGGGGAAAAAAATCTGCATTTTGTGGGTTATACCCGGGTTACCTGCGGGTGAGAGGAGCTGGAAAGCCCCGGGGAAGGACGCTGAAGCAGGAGCAAACCTCTCCACCCCATTAATTACCCTCTCCACCCCATTAATTACCCTCACCACCCCATTAATTACCCTCACCACCCCATTAATTACCCTCTCCATCCCCATTTCCCTGTCTTGCCTCCAGGTCAGGGCTTTCATTGCTGATTTTTCCAATGTCTTCTCCATCCTCCTCTTCTGCGGAGTGGATGCCTGTTTCGGACTGGACACCCCTAAACTCCATATCCCCAGTATCATCAAGGTTCGCCCGCGCCGGGGGGGACCCCTCCCTCCTCCGCCCGCTCTCTCTTTCCAGCCCCTCACCAGTTGTCGGGGAAAATCGCGGCTCCCGTGGTGTCCGGACGCCGCCTTAAAAGCTACTTTGTCTTTTCTGGGGGAATATTCTAATTCTGTGACTTTTTTTCCTTCCTTTTTTTGTTGTTTTCTTCCCCCCTTTTCTCTTTTCTTCCCATCTCTCGCTCCCGGCAGCTGCGTAAACTTATTAGCGATTTCTCTATCTTTATGTCCATACTAATGTTTGTGGGGCTGGATGTGCTTTTCGGACTCAACACCCCAAAGCTCCAAGTGCCTACCGATTTTAAGGTAAAAAAACGCAATAAAATCCCTTTCTGGAAGCGTTGCCAAAGATTTCTCTTCCCGCCATC
>NW_010562176.1:0-222 GCF_000687285.1 Phaethon lepturus | reverse complement strand
GGATGCAGGGAGGGATATGGGGGGTGGGATGACGCTCGGAGGTGATGGGGTTCAGGGGTGACGTGGGGCTTCCCGAAACTCGGCGCTCGGGTTTTTTCCCCCGTCTCTGACCCGTGCCCGGGCTCAGCCGCGGTGTCCAAACCCCTTCTCTTCCCCCCACAGCCCACCCGGGTGGATCGAGGCTGGTTCGTGTTCCCCTTTGGGAAGAACCCGTGGTGGGTT
>NW_010562175.1:8063-13555 GCF_000687285.1 Phaethon lepturus | reverse complement strand
GGCCTCTCTGGCGCGGGCTGGTGGGGGGCGCTCCGCAGGCACGTCCCAGGCCAATGCCCGCTGCCCTCGCCAGGGCTGACCCCTGGGGCTCTGCAGGCCGGCCGGGCATGCCGTGAGGTATCGCTGCCGGGGAAGAAACGTCACGCATTTGTCTTGCTAAAAATTATCTCGGAGGGTTGCGTGTCTGTTTTCTGAACGTTCATTATTGCCGTTAGAGAAAAGTTGTATCTGAGCAGTTTTAGCCACGTTGTTTTTAACGACTACAAAATGAAAAATAAACCGCGTAATAGTGATATGAAACTTGTTGTTTTGTTAGTATGGCAACTTTATAGACGATTTACGGCTCTATGTGAGAGGAGGAACTGGTGGAATGGGTTATCCTCGTCTAGGTGGGGAAGGAGGGAGAGGTGGTGATGTCTGGTTCATCGCCCGAGAAAGAACTACCTTAAAGAGCATAAAGGATAGATATCCCCAAAAGAGATTTGTAGCTGGAACAGGAGCCAACAGCAGGTAAGAGTCTGTCTGATGGAAGTTGTTATATACATCTTTTCCAGAGAGCAAAATGTCAGTCTAAATTACTAAGCCTTGATTTAATTTCTCCCAGTGTTAAAGCGCTAAAAGGCGAAAAAGGAAAAGATTGTGAAGTTCATGTGCCTTTGGGAATTTCAGTTCTTTGTGATGATGGCAAGCAGATTGGTAAGGACTTTTGCTTTGTTTTAATGTATCTAGTAGATACTGTCATATTTATTGATAGTGTCTAGCAGACTTCTAACACTAGGATTTTTTAAAGTTACACATGTCCCAGAATATATGTTTGTTTGGACAAAGAGTTGACAAAAAATACACTGTAGAAATTGTTGGAAAAGTGAGGACCCCTTCAAGAAATTAGCAGTAGTTAGTTGGTATCACTACAGGCAGCAGAAAGAAAATTGCCCTTGCAAACAAAGGCTGGAAGCCGTACTGATGCTCCATATTAATGTCCATATTAATGACCTGACATTAATTATGTGTCCATAAACTTGGGTAGTTATCCCTATAACTTTACTGAATTATAACACTACTTACAAGTTAAAGATCCTTTCTGAGTGTCAGCTTTTCAGGTTATCTAAAATACTTAGACTTTTTTTACTCTCTTTTTGAAATGTGGTACCTGGTAGTAACCAGGAAGATCTTCGTCAATACAGTGCTCTTGGAATAGCTCTCAATGGTTCCTTCACAATTTCTCAGAGTTTTTCTTCTCATAGTGTTTAGAGTTCAAACTAAATTCACAAATGACTCTGATGTGTAACAAAATTGTATGTATGGCAAGAACTGTTTATGATGTAGGCATGTCGTATAATTCATATATACCCATATAATTCAAGGTATCCTTGAATTATGTACTCAAATGTTGCATTTTTATTTTTTTAAATTATTCTAACATTTTAACCCTAAGGGAGAAATTATAGTCTGCATCTTAATGAAAAAATACGGAACATGTGATGGGTTTGCTGTAGCCACATCTCTGTCAATGCAGATTTTTCCTTGCATTCTTGAATTGAAGTATTGGAGGCTTCAGAACTACCATCTTGGCCACACTTTGCCTGCCTGTACTTAGGACTTTTCTTGAAGTGACTAACTATACAACAGAGGGGAATACCGGGGTGTGATTGCTCTTATTTGTTTCCAAAGAAAGAAAAATACCATGACCCCGAGTGCACAGCTCTTACAAGAAAGCATACAGAAAATTCTCTCTTCACTGAAGATAGATTTAAGTGGAAAATCACAGCTGAACTACTGCAGGGGATTGTGCTTTTTCACGAGTGAATTTATTTTCAGGAGAACTTAATGCAGCAGGAGAGAGATTCCTAGCAGCTCGTGGAGGTCTTGGAGGCTCTTTGGCCACAAACTTTGTGCCTTGCAAAGGTCAGAGGCGAATTGTTCATCTTGATTTGAAACTTATAGCAGATGTTGGCTTAGTTGGGTAAGTACTGTAGTTTGAGAACTGACATTAGAAAACAAAGTAGTACATTTCAAACGGGATTTCAAAGAAATTTGAGTTTGGAGGATGAGTGTTACAGTACTTTTGCATTGCCACTTAAATTACTTCCAGTTTGCAAAAATCAGATAGATTTTAAACCTATTGAAATTAATTTTAAAATTTGGAAGGTATGCGTTATGTTTTTGTGGGTGAAGGGCTCCATGAATCAGGGTAATACATAATTATTAATATAATTGAATTTAGCAATTGCAGTGATTATCAAAATACTATTAGCTAATATTTATGAAATAAGTAGGAGGTGCAAAATATCCAAGAACACTATCCGTATTGCATCTTTGGATTTATGATACTGGCACAAGTGGATCCTTTCAGTA
Source organism: Phaethon lepturus (assembly GCF_000687285.1). NCBI lineage: Eukaryota > Metazoa > Chordata > Aves > Phaethontiformes > Phaethontidae > Phaethon > Phaethon lepturus. The sequence goes on along the minus strand of NW_010562175.1, from coordinate 11,200 downwards.
GTAGTTCTAAAGAGAGTTCAAAGGCTATGTAGCCTGCTCTCAAACAGCTTGGAATGTTGGAAGGAAGTAATTGCAAACTAAAAGAGTAGGACTTGCATTTCAATGTTGCTGCTTTATAACAATGCAGATAAATATATTTTTATTTGGGGAAAGCTTTCAACAAACTACAGTTGTGAAAGTATTGGCCTCTTCAGCATCTGCTTGCCCGCCCCATGGTCGTTATTAATAAAAAACATAGGAAACATAAAATGACAAGGGGTTTGAGGTGGAAATAGTCTAATCAGTATACACTGTTAAAGAATGGAAACTTGAAGACAGCATGGTTTTTTACTTACATTTTTATTTTTTTGCTTATTAGAAATAGTTCTGTTAATATCAGATTTATCTGAAGTTAGGACATTTTGAAGTGGTCTTCAGTAATTACATGATAGAGAAGTTCTTTTCTTGCTTTAGAATGTGTGAAAATATAGGAGTTTTATGACACCAGTGCTTCTGTAATCTTGCATTTTGGCTTGTATTTTAAATGGCAGTTTCCCTTTAAAATAGATAAAAAGAGTCATTATCAATTAATGAGAGGAGAATATTATTTTCTTCTTGAGAGTATGAATCAACCTCCGAGTTTGTGGTTGTACTTTGATCTCTTTGTGTTTGTTATTTTTACTTCAGTAGATTTGCAAGTGGTTTGCTATGAGATCAGGTAAAAAACATCAGGTTTGGGTACAGGTTGTGATGTGTAGTGTAGGTTGCAATTTAAATTTCAAAGAGCATATTGTACCTCAGTGGAAATAAAATACTCACTTGAGGATATGACCAGAGTAACCTTCTGGAATGTCTTCAAGGCACCTTTCAACATCAGAGTGCATTAAAACCACCCTCGATAGTTTTCCTGTTATAATGAGTCATTATGTCTCTCTCTTTTTTAAGAAAGCCCCATATACAACCCTTTGTAAAGCCCCTTAATGCAATACTAGTCTTGTTTTTCATTAGTTCATGTTCTTACTAGCTGTCCCTGTTAACAGCTCATGATTCTGCTTGTATTCAAGTGGAGAATATATGGTTTTCTCTGTGACACATGCCTTTGTATCTTGTGACCAATGTTCAGTTGCTTGTAGACACAGCTTTCTTTGATCACTGTTGTTCTGAATAACTGTGAATCTGACTGGGACACAAGTCTTGTGTCATGTCCCATATGGAGCAGGTGCTATAAATCAAGACTATAGTCTATCCTTTGATGTCAGCATGAGCTTCAAGTTTGACATGGATCAAGGCTATTGTGTCTTTTACAGCTCAGATTAATCTTTAAAATAAGCACATGTTGAAATTTCGGTTTTAACTTAGGTTTCCATTTCAATGGGTAGATGCATTCTGTGAAGAAGCTTTTGTTTTTGTTTTAGTATGCAGGTGTAGCTATCTCTTGTAAGGAGAAAAGGTCTGCACAGACGAGCTCCTAGGGCTTCACTGGTATTCTTTTTGGTTTACTTAGTAACAAAGGAGGTTAGTCCTAATTTCAGGATCCCTCATACAACTTCCTTGCCTTAAAAATATACGCAAACTGCATGTGTGTGTCTGTGTACACAAAGTATGGTACACTCTCTATTGCTCTTCCCCCCTCTCCCTCATATATATGTACCTACAGAGTTTACATATGCTTTCTACATTAGCTAAACTGTAGCATAGATATCATTGGTACTTAAATTGTAGAATCATAGAATCATTAAGGTTGGAAAGGACCTTTAAGATCATCAGATCCAACTGTCAACCCAACACCACCATGCCCATGTCCCAAAGTGTCACATCTACATGTTTTTTGAACACCTCTAGTGATGGTGACTTCACCACTTCCCTGGGCAGCCATCTCCTCACCCTTGATTTTCTTTAACCACTGTTATAGCTGCTGGGCAAGAAAGCAGGTACTACAGAACTGTTCTTCAGAGGATTACACCTCATACTGTTGTTCACCATTTTCAGTGTCAAAAGTTATTTTACCATCTCTAGCAGCATCTCTGGGATGAATGTTTAATTAACCATGATTTTTATACCAAAAGACTGTAAATCCAACTGATAAGACGCATTTGCATGACAAGCGTTTAGAATGTAAATGTAACTTAGAAAATCAGCTATAGCCTGTGAAGACTGAATCCAAGAAGACCTGGATGCCTCTACTGTATTTCCATTCAAGTGACTTTGAAAGATTTCCCTTAAATCTGTTACACATGTATTTACACACCTCTCCTGCCTGCATCCTTGGAAAGTATTGTTGGCTTTAGAAAAATTACTCAGATTTGATTTAACAAAATCATAATGATCTGGGTTTTGGGTTTTGGTTTGTTTTTTTAAAAAGTCTGATAAATAAGTCTGCAAAAATCACTTGATGGCATTGAGTTTGACTAAGGTAATATAGTGTATTTGGTAATAAAATACACAGGAATCACAGATTTGTTTATTCAGTGTATAAATCCTGACTTTCCTTCTAGGTTTCCAAATGCGGGAAAATCATCCTTGTTAAGCAAGATTTCTCATGCCAAACCTGAGATTGCAAATTATGCATGTAAGTTCATACTCTTATTTTTAGAGCAGTAGTATTTCATGAGAGCAAGAAGTCTTTTCTCTGACTTGGTTTACAGGTTTATAATAAAGAATAGGGGATAACCATGTTGCCTGCTAAATATGTTACACAGATTTGTAATTGTAAGAAATACTTTAGAGAGAACTTGCTGTTTCAGTGTCCAGTTCCTTTAACCACCTCAGTATTTCATGTATACACACTCTTAATGCTTCAACCTGTTGATGTAGCGTCTATTTAACATTTCTTTTAGTCTCAGCACATTTTATTGCATCTGAGACTCTCCATGGTGTGCAATATACTCAGTTTACTGAATATGCACCACCAAGTTCCTTTGTATAAACATCTTGTATGCTCTGGAAATAGCTACCACCTGTTCTTGCAACAGAGTAAGATTTTTGTTTTGTATCACTGAAAAATGCCATTTTTACTGTTTTTCTATCAGTAGATTAGGATAAGCCATCTGATCATTCTTCAATTAAGAAGTAAGAGTACAAGTACGGGTAATTCCTACCCAACTTCTTCACCACTCCTGATGCTTTAGCCTTGGTATATTTTTCCTCAGTTGGAAGAG
>NW_010562175.1:259-8032 GCF_000687285.1 Phaethon lepturus | reverse complement strand
CCTACTTTTCCTTATTTAGAAGCTATTCCATAGTCAGGATAACCCTTTTTACTCAGAGTGTCTGAGACCTGTCTAGCCCCTCTGTTCTCTTTTTGGGATGACAGCAACAGAACCGCAGACAGTGCCAAGATGTGGTGAACCATGGGTTTTCTGAGTGGTCTAATTTTGTTCTCTCTTCTTTTGCTTTTTCTTTATTCCTTTTCCAGTAATTCATGACATACCATTTGCCTTATTTTTTTCTGCTACTGAACGTTTGTTTCATTTAAATATGAAGTGAGAAAGTCCTGCAACATTTAAATGTTTTGTAACATGAACACTTTTTAAAATACTAAAATGTTTTGGTTTTTTTCCCCTCCCCCCTTTTTCCCTTGTTATAGTTACAACAGTACAGCCTGAACTAGGAAAGATCATGTATGCAGATTATAAGCAGGTTGGTATAAAAGTTCATTCTGGTTGTTCATTAAAGTTGTATATAATGTTTAGTTATGTTGCTTAATATAATTTCAGAAAGAAGAAGGAAACTTGTAGGTTTTTACATGTGTGCGTATCTATAATGTATACATATAAAATGCATTAAATGGACTTAATGAAAGTTGTGCAGAAAGTACTGTTCTTATAAAGTAATAAGGAGAGAGCTTTATAGCCAAATGCAGTAACGTGATGTTGAGCTCATTTCAAATCACTTTAATACGGCTTCTGATTTTCCCTTGTCTCCTTTCTGTAGTTCTAATCCTTCTTTATAATCTTAGATTTGTGAGCTTGTGTGTGGAATTGAGATTGCTGTGTCCTAGCATACTGTTGTTAAGTTTAGGACTATAAAAAAAATATTGTTTCAGAGGCTAACCTGTTATTTTTACTTAGAGGCAATTTTTTTGCAAGTTGGCTCTACAGAGAGCTTTGGAATGAATGAGTGATTTTCAGAATGAATTTTAAATAGGGCCAAATTTGTCCAATAGCTGCAGATCTGCAGAAGTAAATGATAGGGAATTTAGTGACTATAACCCAGTTACCATAACTTACTGTTCTGACTTTCTAGGTTGGCTGCTCCGACTTCCTTTTCTGGTTTGGTTTTTGTTGAGGTTGTTTGTTTGTTTGTTTGTTTGTTTTTAATAAAATAGTTTAAAAAAAGTAAATAATAAAAATTTAAAATTGTATTAAGTGATAGTGGTTGCCTGAACAGCCAGAATAGTGCACTACACAAGAGGTGAGGTACCTGTGTCCAGTTCCTTTTGTAGTAGGCTGTAGCTCTGGAGGACTGGTAGAGCTACTGCCCTACCACCTTATTTTTTGTGAACCCAACTCCACCCAGCTTACCAGACTCTTTATAGATTTTGGACCCCAAGTTCATGTAACTTACAGGAAACATTTTGATGTCCTCAAGCTTGAGTCTTCTTTGATGTGCTTTTGTTTTGTTTTTTTAAGTGTATGATACATGCAGTACTGGGCTTATCACTTCCGAGATAAAAGGCAAATGCTAAAAGGGTTTCGGATGTGTAAACCAGAAAAGTGTACCTCTCAGATGTGAAAAGACAGAAGACTCCTGTTTTTACTTACAGAAGCAATAATCTTAGGGGGATTCAGTAGCTGATGCTTGAAACCTTCGTTTAACAAGCTTTAACAAAACTGTATATTAAAGGAAGTAAATTTAATTTGTCAGGTTCCCTACAGAGGTGCACACATCTAAGGGATTTTTTTTGTATATTCATTTTATCTGCTAGTTTAGAGTAACTTATCCTAGAAAACAGTGCTGCAAATAATAGGATTGTTTATAGCCTTTTTAAAAAAAAATAGCTACCTGCCATCAGGACCTCTTGCTCTTACTGGTGAATCTTTCTCCAGCAGGAGAACTACTTGTGCTCCTGGCTTTCTTTTCTGCAGACTTGTTTCACGTTACAGCAAATGGCCCTTATTGTTGGCTGTTTTTGCAGTTCATGGTTTTTGTACTAGAATGTCGGGTACTATATAGGAACTATATGGACAAAACATCTCTTTTCTGAAATCAAGGCAACTAGGGATCACAGGGAACATCTGTAAGAGGAAGTACTTCAGCTCTCAGTATTGCAACTGCTGAGATAGTAAAGCAGTGTAAGCAATTAAAAGCAGTAACTGAGGTGACTGTCCTCTGTCACTCAAAGGAGACTGGTTTATTACATCTTTTTTTTCCCCCTACAGAACATTGATGTTTTTAAGGAAATATGTAGGAATTAGTTTATTTTATCTTAGTACATTATAAAGAAGAAAACATGCGAGTTACCTGGTGCCGTCTGTCATTACTACTTGCAAAAGAAAAGACACAGAAGTAGAGGATCTGAATATGAGTCTGGCTTCAGGTCTTAGTACCAGATCATGGAAAGCATGAACCATTAGCAGAGCCATTTACATTTTCTACCAGAATATCTGAACCAAGTGCAGTTTTGAGAGAATATGAGTTTCTTTGAGTGCCATAAAAAGTGTTCTTTGAAAGAGGACTAAAATTGGGGAAAAAAAAGATGGTGATGATAGTACTACAGCACCCAAACACATCACACCAGGAAGTGGATGTTTCTGTTCTCTCTAGTTATTCTCTCCGTGTTTCAGTTACTCTCTCCCTGTTTCAGGTCTGTGGTTCACCCAGACACAGGTCTCTAGATGGAAAATTGTGAATGTTTAGGAAGTACATAACAGTTAGAATTTAGTGTGACATGTGAGTGGGAATGTAACTCACTCATAGCAGAAAGCCCCCTTTTGAGATAGGTAGCCCACTGCAAATTTTATTGTGTGCTGGCTTTGGGCATTTTTTAAGTGAATGCAGTTGCTGTCTAAATGGATATTAGATAGATTTGCGTGCTCTTCTTTGCTTCACTATCTGTCTTAGCTTTCTGTGAGTTACTGAGTAGATATTTGGGGTTTTTAGTATTCTGCTCTTTTTCGGTCTGTCTCAGCTCTCCTTTACAACTGTGTACAACTGTCCCAGCCAGCAGAGAGAATGACAAGATTCATGTCCATTGTGGCAGTCTTTGCTGGGCTCTGGTTGGAAACTGGTACACTAATCAAAATCTCATTTCAGTTGAAGAGCAGAAGACAAATTCTTGGAACCGCTCAGGGGAACAATGTTAAGTGGGTTTGCATTTGGAATAATCATCTTCTGTAGCCACAAGAAACATACTTTATTTTCTTTTCCAGTGGCAGTTTGAATTCTATACAAACATGATAGCCCTAATCTTCTTGCCTTTCAGAATCTGTTTTATTCTCAGGTAATAGGTAAATTTAGCAAGATCTCTGCCAAAGTGTTATTACCCTCTATTTTCTACTTTGCAGACAGCTATAAATAAATAGATGGGGAAACGTGAGGAGCACAATGTCTGTGTAATAGTAGCATTTTGTTTAAATCTGCCTCTGATGATAGATTCTAAATGTATTGAAACAGCCAATGCATACTGCCGGAGAACTGACTCCCCCCACAATTCCAAGGAATACACACCATTGTAGAAGGAGTCTCTCAAAATAGTTATTCCTGACATTCCTTTGCCTGGGTTCTTTTGTTTGTATAAAATGATAATAGGTGTTGATAGTTCAAAATCACCACTTTTGCTTGTTGGAAATCTTTTGTTTGAAACCTCTGTTTTCCTAGATTTCAGTAGCTGATCTCCCAGGACTGATTGAAGGCGCACATGCAAACAAAGGGATGGGCCACAAATTTCTCAAACATGTAGAAAGAACCAAACAACTTCTTTTAGTTGTAAGTTAAATAAAATTTACAACTTACTGAAATCAAAGGCAGTGGAGTAAATAAAATGCATCTTAATTGCAGTGTAGTTGGAATTTAGGAAATCATTTGTAATTTGCATGTTTTCTGATAAATATAGCTGTAATACTGTTTTCAGAATGGAACACTCAAACGACTGATGATAAATTACATCCTTAAAATAGAACTTATCATTAAAAATTGCCAATAAATTTAGAGCAGTGAAGTGTTCCAAGCATAATTAAAGCATGGGGTGATTTTTTTTGTATTTCTTTTTCCAGTAAGATCCCCTTAAGAAAGAGGTTTTAAAATCAACCCTTTGAGAAACACTGTATCAGAACCAACCAGTTTGTGCACCAGTATCTATGGTGTTACTTTGATGTGTAGTTCCCTCAGTTATTTGCTCAGGAATGAGCAGTGTACACAGATGTTTTACTGCAAAGTAGTTGATGGAGCATACCTTGATACTGTAACATAATTTAATCACACAAAGCTTGTTTTTGTGTAACTTTTTCAGGTTGATATTTCTGGGTTTCAGCTGTCTATTAAGACTCGGTTCAGAACAGCCTTTGAAACTATATTGCTACTAACAAAAGTAAGTTCTCATCTTCCTAACTGGCAGTTGTAGTTACGTGTTGAGCCATGAAAGAGGCTGTTTTGATCAAGAACTTTCAAATGTTAGTGTGCGTTCTGGATTTATAATATAAGGCTAGTTAACAAGCTTAGGATTCTCTGAAATGATGAAACCTTTATTTTTAACTGTCCAGGTGAAACTGCTGTATTTTATGTTGAGCACAACTGTTACTTCATTAATCTGTGCAGCAGATGGGATATTTCTTACAGTCAAGCGAAGGTGGAAAGACATGTGATTTTCAGTTTGCCAATCTGATAGCGTTTTAGGAAATAGAAATACATGGGTATAGTTAAATCCCTGCCTTGATGCCATTACTGCATAGTGTAATGGAGATGAGACATCAGCCCCTGCTTTGCAGGCATTCAGTGTTTCCATCTCTTATCATTACTTCTGATTAAAATAATACCTTTTATGTAATTTCAAGTTTAGCAGCTGTTTTCTCTCTAGCTATATCAGTTAAGATGATGAATTTTCTGAATTTTGGCTATTGCTGTTTATTTTTAGCTTATTCGTGGTTGTGATTTTATTTCTGATATTAACCATAGTTTATTAAAATGCTTAAGAATCAGAAAACTCTCCAAAGAATTTTCTTAGACATTTTATAGGTCTGAACTTCTTCTGAAAATGATTTTGTGTTTGTGGATATCAGAAAAACAAAACCAAAACCGTCATTCTTTTTATAGGAGGCGCTTTCAGAATCAGCCAGCCTGTTTACCTGAATTACCTGTGTTTGAGCAAAAAATCACCGAATATTATTTTCTTCTGTCAGACTGCTTTAACACATCAACCTTGAGCACTTGAGTAAATCTCACAGCTGCCTAGGCCTGAAACGACTACTGAAGCATTTAAACAATTGAGAGAGGAGAAGTAAAATTATAGTAGCACTTGTTAAACTACAAATACTTATTAAAGCAAATTCACCTGTCTTTTCAGGAACTGGAGCTGTACAAAGAGGAACTTCTAACAAAGCGTGCACTTCTTGCCATTAATAAAATGGATTTGCCTTGTGCAAAGGATAATCTGAATGAACTTATAAAACAACTACAGAATCCTCAAGGTAAATTAACTTTCAACAATTATCTTTGACGACAGTAGTAATAAGATTTCATCAGGGGTAACTCTGCATTGGCAAGGAGTTGTTTGAGACTGAAGTGAAGTCAGCTATTACATTTATCATTTGAACATACATTTTAAAACCACTTCCTGAATTTAGAGCTCCGTTTATATGCGTTTGTAGTGCTGGCTTTGCTCTTGGGGAGGTATTTTAATAAAATAGAGATATCCTAGAAGATCTTTTCCCAACTATGATATGGGAGAGTAAATTTCCAGCCTGGGTACTTTGGGTAACAGTAAGCTCTGTTGAAGGTCCCGTTACAGACACTCATGTATATACAGTTTATCATGTGACTTTGGCCAAAACACATGAAAATTCGATTTACTTCAGTTTTGCTATTACATTGGGGTGAATTTCTTCCTATTTCCTGGAGTGTATAAGAACCAGGAAGGCTTAGAACCATCAGTCTCCCATGTTCTTCAACTTGGGATTTCTTTGTACACATTTTAAAGGAAGAGTATAGAATCTTCTCATGAGGGTGTAAGTATGGCATAACTGCTATGTTAGTGCTTCTCTTCTGAGACTTTAGCTATTTTTTAAAAGATTAATTAAGCAAAGAATACTTCTATTATTAATTGCAGTTATGCTTATTAATTATTACTGTAATTTATTACAGTTTATTTTCTAAATTTAATGGGATTTTATGGGCTTTCTAGTGATACACTATTTGTGGGTTGTACTAACTCTTTTGGTATGATTTTTCAGACTTCTTACACTTACTAGAGGAAGAAATGATTCCTGCAAATACACTTGAATTCAAAGATATAATTCCTGTGTCCACATATAGTGGAGAAGGAATTGAGGAACTAAAAGCATGTGTAAGAAAATCCATAGATGAGGAAGCAGAGAAGGAGAATGAAGAATATCGGAAAAAGAAACTACTGCTTTTACAAGCTTCAGAAGGAGAACAAATGAATAGAAGCTAGCATTCTTGGCTGGATCCAATGCATTTTAATATTTGTAGCATGTACATGAACCCATTGCTGTGCAGACCTTCCATTTAATATTTGTCCCCTGTACCACCACTGCCCAGTTCTGTGCTCCCCGCCATTGTCTCAGTTTCTTTTGGCACTTGGGAAGAGCACAGTGGGGAAAAAGAACAGGTTTTTCTGATTTAACATGGCTACCTAGTCAATGGAGAAAAGACCAAAATATGTGCAACTCAAAGCACTGCTTAACAACTGATGATCCCTGGAATATTTTTTTGCCAAATGGGATGAATAGAAGGAATATAACCTGCAGAGGTAGCAAAGGAGCAAGTTCAACCACTCTACATCTTTTGCCATGGACATAGGAATTACCCAGGGAAATTTCTGATTGAGCAATTTTCCAGGGTCTAGTGCTTCTAAGGTGAACCAGTTCTGCTGTTTTGACAGACATTGGATTGTGGCGGTTTTTTTATTTTTAAAGATCTAAAGGAAAGCACAAATAAATGGCTGCAAGGAAGTGACTTACAGGAGCACGAAAAAGCAATTTGGATGTGTACTGCTGTTTGGGGTTTTTTTTCCCACACCTGCTGGTGCCCACTGTAGTCCTCTTGATCGTATAAATCCTGATTCCAAATTCCCAGACTTAATTTGGGAGTCCCTCCTTTTATGGAGTTGCGGGTATATGTTACTGTTTGGTGACAAAAATGCTGACTGCTTTCCAACAGAGCTATACATTTTTGGGAATAGCTAATGTTCTATATTTTGTACTGCAAGCAGGCACACTTACATTTTACTTTTAAAAAAAAAAAATTAGAAGTCCCTTATTGTACAGGGTTTTTCTACTTCAGAGCTATTAAATAGATTGCAAAGCAAAATAAGACTGAATATATCCCAGGCTTCTCAACTTGATCTTGTTTTGTAAGCATACTTATCAAACCGTGCTGCTCTGAATTTTGTTAAAGCAGTCACTGGGAAGAAAGGTATGATTTCTCACAATCCAATTATTTTATTGTTGGTATTGATGCTATTCTGATCTTCTAATTTTACTGGAGTTGGGGCTAACGTGTTTTCACCAAAGCTAAGTATGGGCTGTCAACAATTTTTGATACTCCATTTATTTCGTAGTTGAAAATAACTTTTTTTTTTTTGTCAGACTTCTTGAGTACTGGTCTTAATCTCACACATAAATGGGGAAGGGGGGGAGTTTGAAACAAGAGCCAGCTTGGCTTTATTTCATCAGTGTATGAAGACTCGTATGAGCTTCAGCGATGGACTGATGATGAGTAGGTGCAATGCTGAGCCAGTTGTAAGAGCTGGCTGGACCAGCCCCTGGCACGACTGGCGTTGGCCCTTGTGCTTCTTGTGGGGTTGA
>NW_010562175.1:0-220 GCF_000687285.1 Phaethon lepturus | reverse complement strand
ATGTGAGGTAGCTCGTGGGTTAAAGACAACACAGTTTAATGAGTGAAGGAAAAAAAAAAGGTGCAAAAGGAATCACTGCCCCCCTGCCACGGCCAGACCAGTACCAGCTACGTTGGGAAGTCTAGCTTTAGTCAAGCAGCTGACGCATCTGAGGAATGCATTTCACAGCGCCGTCACCTCCAGCCGCGGGGCTCCGTGGGGGTCGCGGGCCTCCTTAAAA
>NW_010562174.1:264-29121 GCF_000687285.1 Phaethon lepturus | reverse complement strand
ACATTTGAAATGGCGACGGGGGGGTGGGCAGGGCGCCTGAGTTCTCTCTCCCTTCCGTGAAATCGCATACGTCTTATCTCGAGGGGACATTTAGGAGCCGTGGCGAACGGCGCCTGGTACCCATGAGGTGCTCCCTGCCTCCACTAGCAAACAGTAATGGGAATGTCCCTTCACCCTGGCTGGGAGGCCGGGAGCGCTGCAGCTCAGGATGCTGCTCCCGAAAAGATGGGGCGCCTGGGGCCGAAAAAGAGTGCCGGTGGGGAATAATCACCCCCAGATTCAGTGAGGTGGTGAGAGCCACAGGTTGGGCAGGAGCAGCCGGTGAGGCCGAGGCCAAGGGATGGCCATTCAAACAATCCACCTGGTTTTCAAAACGCATTACTTCTCGCCTGGTTTCACCAGGGAGCACGACGGAAAACTGTTGTTCCCTTCTTTACAGCTGTCTTGTACTGAATTTGACGGTTTTTCCTATCTTCCCGTGGCGTAAACTGCCCTGAGATGCTTAATACCAGATGGGAGCTGCCATGGAAATCCTGATCTTGAATCATTAGAAGCAGCAGATGATTGTTCACACATTCTTTATTATCAAAAAAAGAACGAAACCAATATTAAATTAAATAAATTACAGACATTTTTGAGCTGGTTATACATCATCCATTTATCAAGTCAGGCTTCAGAGCCATTACACATCAGCATCACTGTTACTTTAGGAGCAATAAAGGGACACTGGAAATCAAAATGTTTCTACCCCAGCATGAATTTGAGCTTCCCTAATTCTCTTGCCCCCACACTTGGAAATTAAGACTTTGAACTGGCCACGCTGTGCCTCCAGCAATGCAATTTGCCCACTGATGTTACATTTATTGCCAGAACCAGCCCGTGGCTACAGAAATGAGGTATCCTTCTTCCTAGGTCATCAGCATTGCAGAGCATAGAGTCAGTGCGGCTACTTTCAAGCCGTATCTCTTGACATCCCATCCATTATGCTTGTAGGAACTTCAAGAAATATAATCTCTTTTTTATACATGGTCTGTTGCTCTGAGGCCTCCTGCGTTTGGCCTGTCAGGCCCTGAGACTGTGAAATGAGCCTCCTGTAATTAACCCTGAATGAAGAACTGGAATTTGGAATTTTCCTCATCTAACGTGATGCCACCTCAGAGATACAGAAATATTGATTAGCTGCTGTAGGGTAGTTTCTTGTTCCATTGCACCGATTTCTTTGTTGCTTTTTTCAAACGAGCAAGTAAAAGGAGCACTCAGGCTGTCACAAAAGACCATGAGTAATCACCCTCCAAGATAATTTAAGAGAATTAATCTCTTGATTTTACCTTACAGAACAATCTATACGTGGTTCTGGAAAAAACACTGCTGTCTAAGACTAAAATAAGTAATAGCCATTAGTTAGTGGGTTTTTCCTTTTGGAAACTAACTGCCTTTGGCTTTATTACTCTCTTCTGCACCACATCATCAGAAACTGAGGTAGAGAAATGGTGACTTAGTTAATGAGGTGTTACATAAAACCAAACTGGCAGGGTCCCGATGTTGTTTCCTTTAGTGGTGGTCTAGCTATGATGGTCCATGAAGCTCTATTTTCCTTAAAAATGAGACATCTGGGAGCTGTAGCAAAGCCCCACTTTCTCTCCTCAGAAAGCCTCCTAGCAATCTGCTTGTGAATGAGCTCAATAATGCATATGTACTTCAGAACTGTACATGAGAGGTTGCTAATATTTTTAATATCTTAGAGTAATAAAATAGAAATAACCTTTAAAAATATAATTTACTTTCATTATTAAGGCCACTCTTTATTTTTTGCATTCATGGAAAGATAACAGACTGACCAGTTTTACTTCCATTACTGTTCACTTTTTCTTGTCGACTCTTGTATTTTATCCCAGTGCTGGAAATACCTTGCAGGAAGATTTGAAATTCAAACACATGAAATTGTTTTTATTGCAGACACATACCACAATGTGTCTTTATTTTAAATTTTTTATAACCTTCTTTTCATAAAAGCCATATTTGAGGTTGAAATGCACTGAAGAAGGGTCCCTTTAACCCTTGGCTTGTGCTTAGATTTTTCAGGCTTTATATTGTCATCTCGTCATTACTGTCACAACATCAGCACCGGATAAGAAAGGAAGGCATCAGAGAGGGAAACTAAATTAGCAGTTGTTGTTAGCATCACTCAAATATAAAAGAATGTCAGATTTTTTAGAAATTACTAAGATCTCAGCTGTCTGTCTCTGGGTTAGTGAGGCAGGCTTGTTTGCCTGAGAGGTAGATGGTCCTGGTAGCATCAGTCTGTGGTGAATTTTAATGAAAATCATCAAACTCATAGTAGAGAATTGTTACGGCAATATCCCACACTTGCTGCACAAGTGACCATTTGAGAGCTTGTCAGCAGGAGCCCTGCACAGCACAGGGTGTCCCTTGGGCTGTTCCCTAGTTGCAGGCAGGAAAATACACTCACATTTCAGTTTTACTGCTCTGGACTTATGGCATTATGAAAAGTGCGCAGAAGGGGCTCCCTCCCCAGTCCCTGAATTTGCTACTTGTGATCAAAATTATTTTGGAAAAACATCTTTCCCCAGAGCACTCATCCATGTTCTGGACTAAATCTTTCAGTTGTTCCGATCAACAAGAGGATGGGAAGAGTCAGAACGCCCTTGGGATGAATGCTTTCATCCATCCATAGCCTAAGAGCCTCACCTGAAGCACCGTTCAGACAGCAGTAAAGAGCCCTAAAAAACTTCAGAGGGGATTTGAAATGGACCCTGGGCCTTTTGAACACGTGCTCAGCCGACGGGTGGGCATGACAATATGTGCATATAACACACAGTAACAAGAAATTCTTATTTCTGATTACAAACTAGTCCTATTAATAAGAAAAAAAAAAAGTGTTATCCAGGAAGTAGCCCTACTGAGATTAGAGTACCAAGGCCTTTGGGGTGTCAGAAATACGGCACTGGTTTGAGGCAGTGGTTTCTGGGACGTTGGGTCACAGAGAAAGCGGTGGAGGGGGTCACAGGCGAGGGGCCGCAGGAGAGGCAGAGGTGGTGTGACACAGACACGCAGGGAGATTCAGGGGTTTGCGCTTACTGTGCCCACACCCTGAAGGTCAGTGCACATTTTAGACCAACATTACCTTAGAAAGCTGCGTCGCCGCACCTTGCAAGGGTTGCTTTTGCTCATGAATCAAAGCCATGAAAGGCTCTTAATATTGCTTGTATTTCACTTCAGGAAAAGAGGGAGGAGGGAAAAGAAAGAAGGGGAATGCCCAAATTACGTAATGTCTATGCGGGCAGAAGAGTGTGATAGTGTGAGGCAAAGGAGAGCACTTGGCAATAATGACTAATCGTCTCATATATTAAGGCACCTGCCTTCAAATGGACTCGCTTCTCTTCTGTAATTAATGAGATGGCATTTCCTGAGTTCCTGCTTCCGAGGATTTCTGCTGCCTGCTCCAGAGTCCATTGCTCTGAATACCGGAAGCAGAGCGGGAAGGAGGGAGGAATTTACCAGTTCAGGAGGTGTGATGGCCTCTTGCTTTGCAAACTTATTGTATCCCCAAGTAGAAGTGCAGCTCTTCACGAAGGGATGGGAGAGAGCAGTCTGTTGGGGAGGGTTTGCCCGCGCGCTGACGCTCCCTGTGCGCTCACAGAGCTGTCTGGGTCTCTGAGTGGAACATGCTTCCAAACATCTCCTAAAGGGCACACAAGGCAGGCTGGGTTAGGGCTGATGCCATGGCACAAACCCAGCAACGCAGCTCAGCACTCATTTAGTCACACAGAGAAACGCCACGAAAAACTCCAACCCGTCCCAGCCCTCCTCCGCAAGGGAAAGCTGGTGGTGGGGAGGTTGCTCTGCTTCCAGCTGTGCGTGGATAGCGTGGGGAAGGTCAGTATTGGAACGTATCTCCTCCCAGGGACCTGGGTTCAGTGGGTGCAGATCACTTCAGCATTAGCAAAGTCTGTACTGAAAAACCTGACTGCTGAGCCTTCCTTTGGGCTTGAGCTAAACGTGGTTCTCCAAGTTCACCCCAGTATGTGGAGACCACAGGTCTGACTGTGAACCTGGGCTGTGTGGCCCAGAATGCATTAAAGAATTCCCCTGTGGGGTAACCTAGCTGCTCCTTCATCCAGGTGCCTGCCAGAGCTCCTCATGACAGGGATTTTAAATTATTTTTACAACTAACTTTAAAAATTATTTTTTACAACTAACTTTTCAAAACGTTACTGTTGCTAGCTGGCAATGGCACAGGGGACTTTCCATCTAATCAATCCCAGCCACAGCTTCTGACTTCCACCTTCCACTGTCCACAGCCGAAGAAGTGAGCCCTGGCACTAACCTCCTCCAAGTTCTTGAACTCTGCACTGCTTTCATCCACAGACTCCTCGTAGATGGAGAGCTCTGTCTGATTCGGTCTCTGTGCAGGAAAGAATCAAATCCACAAATTAGTAGAGTGCAGGGTTGAAAGGAATGGAAAAAAATGACTAACCCAGTCTTAAAACATCAGACGTGCACAAAGGGAAATTCCCAGGAAGAAGGGACACAGGAGGAATCCTGTTTCAGCTGTTTATCTCTTCTGACTGAGCCGGCATTTACGTATCACTTTGCCGAGATATGATACACCTTAACTTACTCTCATGAGATAACTGGCTGACAGTGCCCTGGTTCCAACTCCAATTTTCATACAATAAACCATCCCATATTTGGGGAAATAGCCTGTCTGTCCCTGTGTTTTCAGCATGTGCCATATCCTGCCTTGGCCTTTCTTCCTACCACCAAGGGAAGCATTCATGGATGCTGGGGCTATTCAAGGACAGGGGCATGTGCTTTGCCTTCATTTCCGAGGGCCAAGTTCTGCCTTTGTGTGCAGCTGCATGTTCCAGCCAACACCAAACTGAGGGCACGGTGCTGGAACAGGTCTTTTGGCTTCTCCAGGCTGTGACAACATTCATCTCCCAGCTAGGAGCTTGCAGAAGACCCATTGAAATCAACTCAATCAGTAGATACTTGGCCTGTATGTGAGAGTTAGGAGATGAAATATTTTGTTGGATTTAAACCTTTACCACTTGAGATAAATAAGAAACTTTATTAGGTGCAGTATTAAGTTGTTATTCTTCCTTTGTGCTGATGCAGAATGTAAACCTAATAGTTAGAAGTTACAGGTTCTCCAGTACTGTGAGCTGGAGAAAGACTGGGGAGCAAATTTACCTCTTCTAAGATGGGCGGGTGGACAACTTCTTTGATATTTGCCAGTGCAAACAAAACAGCATCATGGATTGTCAAGAAGATGTGACTTTGGTCCAGGCCTCCTTCCTCAAAGACTCCACCTGTGCTAATGTCATTGTACACCTGGGCTGAAGAAAGGAAAAGCACATGAACAAGAAGGAAACCAAAGAAGGAAGCTTTTGAAAGTGCACATGGCTGACAGCGGTCCCCTGAGCTACAGTTTGCTACAGAAATGAGATGGTAGGGATCTATTTTTCTACATGCTAAATGTGGAGCTGTTCCAGTCATATCACTTCCCAAATGAAAGGACCTGTTTCCCACACAGAGAACAGTGTTTCTCTTTCCTTTCTTCTGTTCTCTTCTTTCATCTCTTCTTGTTTGGTCCAACAAAAGGCTGACAGCTCGCACAGTTTGCATAAAGAACACCAAAAAAAAGGTCTCCTGTCTGTCTGGAGCACATACATGGGGGAAGATCATATGGAACTGTGTTCTTCATGGATTCTTACCATGCACGTTTGCCAAGAACACTTTAATCCCAATCTTCTGATAACTGGAACACAACTAGAAGAGATGAAAGAGGAGAGAGAGGATTAATAACACTGCTGCTCCAGTTTTGTGTTTAGGCATAAAGTCTTTTATCCAGGGCTTTACATGTGCCCTGGGGATGCTGAAGGAGAAAGCCACACAAACCTTCTATGGAGGAGGGTAAACATCTTTATCTGAGCTGCCCAAGAGAGCAGAAGATACCTGGGTGGTATGTTGCTTGGCTAAGTTTGTAGCACAGAACTAACCTTGCCCAGTGCTTTTGTGCCCATGAGGTCAACAAAACACACTCCACTCATGTCCAGGATGATGGTGTGAAAGCTGATATAGGGTGGTGCTGTCATCACAGGGTCAACATCTGCTGTAGGCATGACACTAAAAGTGCTTCCTTGCAGAGTAGTGGTGCTACCCAGCTCGCTGGAGGTGTGCACTTGCCCAGCACCATTGGCAGGCGGACAGAATGTGACATAGGAGGTGCTGGCACCGTTAGCAGTTGTCTGGTTGTTATTGGTATCTGTTGGAGAGGTGCTTTCAAAGTCTTTCTGGAGCTCTTGCAAAGACAAGGTCTACAGCAAAGCAGAAATGCACAGTCAGGGCAGGGCACAACTATCAGCACAAGCTGATATCCTGACATGTGAACGCACCTAAAGTATTCAGGGGCATGAAGTGTTTTAATTTGGACTAACTCCAGCCCGATGCTAGGCTGAATGTCCCTTGGGGTTGGAGTACGTTAGGTTAATTTGACATGATTCCTGTTCACATGCTTCAGGACTGCTCAGCAATGCAAACCAAATGAAGGTGGGATGACTGGGAAATGTCCTTCAAAAGGGCACTTCTGAACTGAAATGCTGACTAGATGCATCCTTGCAGGGCAAGCTCAGTTTCTAGCAAATTATTCACCATGTTTCCATTCTAGCCATCTCTACAGCTTTCTTGCTCCCAGCCATTTCCAGTTCTCCTGCATGCTAAGGTTTTGGCTGTTGGGAGGAATGGAGCTGTGGGTGGGAAGGAAAGGAGGCTAGGAAGGTGGTAAGTGTGGCTAGGAAGACAGTGCAGAAAATCCTATGTCAAGAGTATCTCTTTGATGAGGACTTGGGATCTTATTCATTAACACAGGAACGCAAACTGAATTACCTTGTTCTGCCTCAATATGAATTTTGGTAGCTTTGTTGGTGGTTGTGCTGTCCCCTTCTCCTGCCGTTTCACATATTTCTTCCTGGCTAAGTATACTTTACCAGGATCCACCCCAGTCTGTGGAAAAGAGAGTTTTCTTTGAAAAATTCTGTTCAGCCCTGTAGTCAAGGGCTGCTATTTCTTTCTTCCCATTTCCCAGCCTGCGGCACATGGCACAGGAGGAGAGCAGCAGCTGTATGCCGGAGTGAGGTGATCCTGATGGCAACCAAACAGCAATATCTCCAGCAACTCAGGGTACCTGCACATGCAAGGAGGGATTTGCAGTAGCAGGATGACTCTGCTTTGACAGAGCTTGGAGGAGGATACCTGCCAGGATTCAGGCATAATCCCTAAAATGAGATCTGCAAACAGACCTGAAGATCAGGGAGAAAATGATAGAACAGTAGAGGATGGATGTGACCATCTTTCCTGATCATCCTGGGCTTAGCTATCTCCATGTAGCAATACAGGAGAGAACAAGGGCCATTTGGGATTGGCTGCAAACAGAGATTTTTGAGGGCATTGCTCACCTTGGCTATAATCTTCTCGCGGAATATCTCTGAGTTGGCAAAATACAGTGGCGAGCAGTAGGTCACAATTTTAATCCCATTAACTTCATGTACCTGCAACAGAGACAAGAGCTCAAACCAGGCGTGACAGGGACTGTGTGGGGTGCAGGATGGCTGGGAGTTTGGGCAGCAGAAAACTGGGAAGATCAAGCTACAAAGCAGCTCTCGTGGTCATCAGCATGCTGATCACGTTGGGTACCAGTAGCAAAGAACAGCATTGTCTCTGAGGGTACTTTAGCTTCTGCTTACCTTGTTGTAGGTTTTAGGGTTCTTGTAGATGTCAGTGGAAGTTACTTGGCCCAGGGCAGAGCCGTTACGGCTAGGAGAAAAGAGGTGACCAGAATTAGAGTAAATGTTACAGAGGAAGAAAACTGCTTTGCTTCACATTCCATACAAGGATTTGAAAATTTACTGTATGAAAATACCTAGATTTCATCCCTGCAGAGTCTATAGGACAAAAAAGGGTCAGCAGTTTGAGGTCCCAGACTGGGAAATACTAATAAAGGGCTTTGATGGATTAAAAATGGTGTGAAAACTTCACATCAGTCTCTGCACATATACGGGAGATATATTTTTATATATTTTTATGAGCAGGATTTTCTGCTGGGAACTATGCAGGTAGCTTTTCGTGCTGAAGTAAATACCTTCAGACTTCCCCCTGCCTTGGGATGTGCACATCGGTAACTGTGCGCAGGAGTGGGAATGCAGGCAGTAAATTAGCGCCTGCCATTCCTGTTTGCACATTCCAGGGGCCGGGGAGGACACCTGCACTCCCCCAGGCTCCTGCCGCGCGTTCCTTCGAAACATGGGCCAGAGGTGAGTTATAAAAATAATCTGTCGTTTATTCTGCAACTGGGAGATTTTCCTTCTCTTCTGGTTTTTGTAGCTACACTCATACTTACAACTGGGTATGGAAAACCACGACCAGCACGGAGAACCCCACGCCCACAGCAACTCCGTAGGGAAGGCTCAGGAAGAAAGCGGACAGGAAGCTCACCAGCCAGACCAACTGCAGAAAAAGAAGAGCATGGCAGGTCATTTTACTGTACCATGGGCTGGAGCACAGTGATGGATGGAAAATGGCTCTGTGCTGGTATTCTGGACCCAAAGAACTACATAGCTCAGGATCAAAAGACCAAGACCTGAATTCTGCAGCTATTCTAATGATACAGCTTATTGTGTGCTTTCGTGTGAAACGTCGTTGCTGGGAAACTGTCCAGAAGCCCCAGTTTTTCAGCTGTAAAAGCAGCCAGTGCGTTTCATCACAGCTGCATGAACACCCGCACCACTCATCCAGCTCAAAAAGTATCAGCCTAACCAGTCAAGAAAAGGCTCCTGCGGATCAGACCATCTGCTGCTCCCTAACTGCTCCCAGCCCCAAAGAAAGCTCCTGCTGTCAGAGCATTTCAGGAGAAATGAGCATCTATCTGAAAACCAGCTGAGCACCTACTATAAATGACCTGGACACAGAGCAGATTTGATGACAAAGTATGACAGAGCATACCAAAACCTGTTCCACCTCTCAGCTCAAAGCTCTGTCTTTTGTCATTTTTATATATCAGCACTCAAGCATCTCCCTCCATATGAAATTAGTCCTGTATAAGCATATAAACATGCCCTCTGAGAATCATTATCAGGTTATTATAATCCCATCCTCAAGACTGATAAAACCTAACCTTGACCTTGGACAAATCAGGGTAACTTGGATGACTTCAGCATCTTAATGTATATGCATATAAATGGCAAGTAAGGGCTTCCCTCCATCTGGACTTCACACAGGGCTGTGTCTGCGAGGTGATCCCTGCAGCGAGTGCTGACACACTACCAGACTTGAGGTAACGAACACTGATGGTCTGACATCACCCAGAAACGGTGTTCCCCGTTTAGGGACAGGACGCTGAATCTAGTTCAAATTCCAGGGAGATTAAGGTCAGGGGAAGGCAGTTCACTCCATTGGCATCTGCCTGGTCCCCACGCGCCCTGCGCCTGTGGGCTGACCGTGTTGCTGGCAGCAAGAGCTTTGTTCCAGCAGCTCAGTGGAAACACAGCACAGCCGGGGCAGTGGGTCTAGCTGTGCCATGGACGACAGATGATTCACATGGGGCAAACCAAAGAGGTTTCTGAGAGCCGTTTCCCTCTGCTGTGGCGACCACGTCTGGCAGAGACACACTGGCAGGGTGTTGCTCAGGCAGCACCGTGCATCTCCGCACAGTCCACCGGCCGCTCAGGGGTCTGCCTGGACTTTGGGCTGGGGGCTTGGACCCCATGGGGCCAGTCTGTGCTCCAATCTGAGAGCTCTGATAAAGGGCAACAACTTTGCCTGCCCTCACATGAGACCTTCCATCCTAGCCACCAGGCATCAGCAGAACCCATTCAGGGATGTGCTTAAAAAAACATAAACGATTCCCGACAGAGAATCACATCTTCCCATCAGCGACTTTCCCGCTCTGCCGGTTCTGGCCTGCATAACCGTGTCGGCTCAGACCTCGCACGTCCCTGGTCCGGTCCGTCTGCCGGGCTCACTCCTAAGCCATGGACCATTTTTTTGTAGCTCATGCCCTATGCTGGAGTGTGCCTTCACGTCATGATCACACCCCCGTGAAATCCCTGCCTGGACTGCTACCCACCTCTTCTCCAGCACCTGTTTGAACAGTATTTTGGGAAAGCACTTGATGGCTCAGGTCAGCTCCTTTGGACTCCTGATTTCTCTGATAAGGTGGTTTGTCAGGACCTGACAGGATATTGGCTCAGTGTCCACACACACCACTCAGCCGTGGGAGTCCTGTTCAAACACTGTCTTTTTATGTCAGACATTTCCAAATTCCGTTCTCACTCCCCTGCACCCCCTGCCTGGGTTTATACATCAACCAGTGCCTGGAGTCCTTATCGCTGTGAAGGGCTCTCCTCACCCTGGAGGGCTATTGTGTGAGTTTTTAAGTCATGACTCCTAGATATTGAGCAGGGCCGGTTTGGCTAGTTCTGGGCAAACAGGCTCCCGCAGTTGATTGGCATTTAAACAGAGCAGGTAATAGTTCAGGCCTCTCTGATATGTGCGCTAAGCATGAGAGTGCTCAGCTGGGCAGGACAGGCTCCGCTGCTCAGGACCTCGCTGGCGAGGGGTTGGAAGCACAACCACGCCGAGAGAGCAAAACTCGCCTTCTGCAGGGGACTCATACCACCCTCCTGCCCCCGAAAGCCTGCGGGGGGCTCGCCGGCTCGCCCTGCCTCTGCCTCGCCCAGCCGTGGGCTGAGCTGCCTGTGAAAGGCAGGCAGATACCTCCCCGCCGTCCCCAGGCACTCACGCAGTCCAGCTTGCTCTTCTTCCACAGGTAGAAGGGATCAGCCAGCTGCTTGAGGGAGTTTTTCAGGTTCACGGCGATGAGGGCTCCCAGGACAGACTGTGGAGGAGAGGGGATCGTATCAGCGAGGATGTGGACGTGCAGCGTGGATGTGCCACGTTTTGCAGCAGATGCTTTCTGCAGCGTCTGCCTTCCTTGGTCCAGTTACCACAAGGGAACGGGAACGGGTGACGCTCACAAAGATCTCACTTGGATCTGAACGTGATAATTTAGACTATTCTTGCTTCTGGAGAATCAGTGCAGACAGGACGCCAGGCCAGGAACAACAGACCGTGCTGGGCAGCACTTTGCATCAGGGGTTTTTGGAGCAAGGCTGTGCCTTCGCTTGGGTGTGTGGAGTATGGGACGCAATGGCTGCGCTGTTTGCACAGATGTTTGTGTTACCTTTGGAAGAGGTTCGAGGTAGATCCCCAGAGCCAGCATGGTCACCATAACCACCAAGGCCACAAAGAAACTTGCCACCTGCAAAAAAGAAGGAAGTCACCTCAGCAAATGTCAGGGTTTTCCTCTGGGAACACCTTCTGGGTCTTTCCTCTCCTGCTGCTTCAGCCGACGGCACAACTGGTCACTGCAGTGTCCTATGTGAGCAGATGATTGCCTCTGAGAAAGAGGCCTCGGATTTTGCAGATCTCACAGATAACCCCGAACTTCCCTCACATGGTAGCTGTGCTGGGAACCAGACTGGGAACACAGATTTACAGCCCTACATCTGTGACCAATCCAAAGAACCATCCAGGGAACAAAATGGGGTTGGGGAGGGAGGAAATTCTGCTTTAACAGCAGCAATGCGAAACACTCATATATGGAGTTTCTCCAGATCTGCAGCAGCGATGTCAGGCTGGCAGCATGCAGCAGCTACAGGGGTTTGTGGTCAAGTTGGGTCACTTAGGGAAGAGAGGAGGAGGAGGTACTAACTTGTGATTTCCCTCCTGCCCCATCAACGGCGAGAGTAACGGAGAGAGCACAGCAGATCACGTGGATTTTGAAGAAGGATCCAAAGAAGTTGCTGCAGCCCAGGGCCAGCATTTCCTGTGGAGATGGGGAAACGCGGTCATCAGAAAGGGCAGCTGCCCGTCCTGCCCTGCCAACACGTGTGAGCTGCCAGGCAGGAGAGCAGGTGCCTGAGTCTGGGGTGTGTGTGGTCAGGGAAGGGACCTGGGTTCCCTGCAGTGTGTCCCAGACCCTTTCCTCTCAGTAAAAGCCGGGATGGGCCCTGGTATAGCAGGGAAACCTGGAAGCACAATTCCACATAAACACATTGTCATCTGTTGACACACTAAGGGCAGGGCTTCATGTGGTATGTGTGGCTCTTATATTGAAAGCTGCCACTGTGCCAGTGATGACAGAAGAGGATTATTTAATGTCCTGCCTCTCACAGTATCTAGATGACACACCAGGAATCCAGGTCTTTCTCTGCTCAGTGAGAAATACATGTGCCTTGTTGTGCTCCAACAACCCGCAAAAATGCTGTCTGTGCCAGCACTCAGGGCTGAAGCCTCAGGTCTGGAGGGAGAGCAAAGCAGAGCTCAACGTAAGGCTTTCTTCCCTCTTGAAGGCTCTCTCCAGTCCATGGGAGATGGATCTGGCATGTCCTTTCGACCCCCGCATGGCAAGCTGCCACGTGAGCCTGCATGCGTGGGAGCAGCACGTCTGTTTTAAGCAGGGCGCGTTTGAAAGCTTCCCATTCATGCAGCGAGGTTTTCCTTTCACGCCTGAGAGCAAGGGGAACGGTCCTTGACTGAGTCTTTCCAGACCAAGCGTTACCTGGTTGGGGTCCACGTCATAGCCATGCTTGGCTGCCAGCGTTCTCCCCATGGCTAAGTTGATCACGTAGCTCACGATGGCGAGCGAGAAAGCTGTGCCGATCATGTCTTTCCACTTGTTCACCAGGGGCAAGGTGGGCGCTGGGAACCTGCACTCAGAGCGGAGGCGAGAAGCAGTTGTGACACCAGTGTCCGGAGGCTGGTGAAGTGGGTGAGGAGCTTGTGTGTTCAGGAATGACATAACCCGTGTCTACACTGTGGACAGCTTGAGTTGTGTAGTTGTGTAACAGGGTGCAGCAGTGCTGCCTGGCAGTCCTGGAAGGGGACTGTCATACAGCAGGGAAGAGTGAGGTGTTTTCCAGGCTGCAGGAGGAGGAGGAAGAAGGAAAATTAGCTGGAAGTTGAGTCAGACCTACACATGCACTTACCCCATGCTGATCTTCCCAACTACTGGCATGCCATACTTCTCGGGCATGTTAAAGCTGCCAGAGACTGCAGTGGCAACTATTACCTGAAAGTACAAAGGAAAAAAGAGCAGTAAGCAGAAAGAACATGAGCTCTCTCAGAAGCACTAGTCTTGCTGCGCTCCTGGGTCTGACAGTAGAAAATTAGCACCAAATTCAGGCTAGGAAAGGAGAGAACCTCCCCAAGTAGGAGTTGTGTTCCTCACCCTCAGCATCACCAGGATGCAGGTACAGTCTAACAGGGAAAAGAGGGGCATCAGAGGTATCCTACATGAGGATGGCCCAATTTCTGACCCCACGTCATGTGGGGATCACGTCATATTCACTGTGTAGATGCTCTATGCGATGGGCCCTCTGTGAGCAGAAGTGGGTGTCCCAGGGCCGTAAGGAGAGGGGAGGGACCGTCTCCCTGAGGGTCTGAGGGACAGCTTGTGCGTCACTTACAATGATGATCTCCATGGGGATGGGCATCCGAATCTTTTTCATGTACTTTAGGTTGAGCTCCTTGACAATGAACAGGAGCACAGCACTGACCAAGGCATAGACCAGGGAGGCCACGTTCGTTTTGGGCAGACCTTTACAAATATCAATGAACGTCTAAAGGGGAGAGAAGAGGAGAAGGTGTCATGGGGAAGCAGAGACTCTGGACAATATGGACAGCACAATCCATACCACAGTGAACTGCAAACACCCCGAGATGTGACGAGGGTGAGAGAAGTGCTAGAAACCCTGCTGCTGAGAGATCAGCAGCCAGCCCTGGGTCTGGGCTGTCCGGTCAAATGCAATTCTAGCTGCATCAACGGAGGATGCATCCATGGACGATGCAGGAAAGCCCAGGAGTGGGTAAACGTGCTCACAGGAAAAGTTTCTGTTGCTAACAATTGTGCAAGACTCCTGCTGTAAAGAAACACAGTTGATGTGCTCCCCAAATCCCAGACCCATTTAATTATTTCTAACTAGAAACTAGCAGACAAGGGCTCAGATAATTCTGTATAGGAAATGAAGATGTCCCTGCTCATTGCAGGGGGGTTGGGCTGGATGACCTTTAGAGGTCCCTTCCGGCCCAAAGTATTCTCTGATTCTATAATTCTGTGAAATACGGTGGCAGCAGTGGAGGTGTGCTGGGCTGGGAGTGGTGCAGAGTGCCCTATTCCCCCTCCCTCCACCCTTTCCTTCTCTCGGAGCCCCGCTTCCCCTTGCATGGGTGGCAGCGGTGCCCGCGGTGTGGTGGTCACCGGGGGAGGAGGTGCAGGGAAGGCCCCTGTCCAGAGCACCCACTTACATAGACGATAGCTAAGGGCCCGGTGTAAGATGGGACTGTCAAGCCGAAGACGTACTTGAGCACGGAGATGAGGATCTGCAACCCTGCTGCTGTCATGAAGCCCCTGATGAAAGACTCGGAGAGGTAGATAGCAACGAAGCCAAACTGCACGAATCCCAGGCACAGCTAGGGTAGGACAGACAAGGCGTTATTAGACGCACGCCAGCCTGGAAGGGCGAGGTGCAGAGCCTGCGCGTGCCCGTGTCGGGCAGGCTGTTTTGTGCATCCCGCCCTCTCAGCCGCGGCGCCGGCTGGGCTGAGCGGGCTGTCCCGGCGCAGGGGTGGGGAGAGGAGAGCTGCAGGGTGCAGGGTTGTCACCACCGGCTGCGATCCTGCCCCAGGGGCTGGCCTCACCCTTGGCGAGTCCATTCAGAGAATTTCACACCAAGACTGCAACTGGGGCAGGATCCCCCCGAAGCCTCTATGTTGAGGCATCATCCACTGAAAAGTGGGGCCTCTTCTAGCATCTGCTGCCACCATCTCTGCTCCAGGGAGAGAGCTCAGCTGACTCCGTGTGGGTCAGCTCCGGCCAGAGGACACAGCACAGGCGGTGCAGCGAGTCCTTACTTGTATGATGGCTGTCAGGCAGGCCAACGTGGCAGAGATCTCCAGCCTGGCAGCTTCCAGGGCTGTGGTATTCACGCTGGTCTCATTGGTAGTATGGTTGAAGTACTGGAAGTCCGACTCTGGAGCCAGCTCATTGCAGACATTGCCAACAATAATGCTGATGACTGCAAAAGTACCTACAGCACAACACAATGATGTCAGTAGTTTTTTTCTAGAGAGCGTCCTGTCCTGGAAGGCACTTGGACAGGTTAGACTGTCCAGACCGAGCCAGCCAGCCCATCACTGCAGCCAGCCCCGCGGCCAGATGTGGCAGCGGTTCATTGGGGTGAGACCCTGCTGTGCAGCCAGCATCAGGGATCCCGTAAACCCCTGACAGACCGAACATGCCCAAACATCTCTATTCTGGGACACACCGAGTATTCCCAGCCAGTGTTTAACTGCCTTGTGCAGGCAATTGCTCTGCAGAGTCTTACCTGGGACCATCTGATGGATACCGCCAAGGAAGAGGTATGTTACCACGGGGAAGAAGGAGGAGTAGAGGCCGTTGACGGGAGGCAGATTGGCCAGCAGCGCAAAGGCCATCCCTGGAAAACACAAGGGAAATGGGCAGGTCACCCAGGTCTGTGCCGCTGGCGTCAGCCCCCCGCCCTGGTCACACTCACGTCGGCTCCAAGAAGGTGCTGTGGCCAGCACAGGCTGCTGCTTTCTGGGCAGGAGAGGCCAAAGAAAGCAGGGAAGGGCTCCGTGGAAAAATATAGGGACAACTAGGTAGGAGGTAGAGCTTGGGTTTGTACATGTCAGCAGTAAAAGTGGCTAACCCCTACAGACTGGGCATAGCTGTCATCTGCAGACCTTTACTTGAACTGGCAACCTGCTGTCCCCTCTCAGTGACCCAGAAAGTCATTGCGTCTCACCTTGTGGCACTTGAATCGTCCCCGCACTGAGCCCACCGAGAACATCGGACACAATGTAGTCCTTAATTTTATACTTGGGAAGCCACACAAGTATTGGGAACAGGCTAAAGAGGATGAGTTTGAATCTGGAAGCTGAACATCTAGAGGACACAAAACAAAATAAATGCAAATAAGTAAAGAAGAAAGGAAGCAAGCGAGCTGGGAAGTGAGCAAGCAAGGAAGGATCTTCCTAGGAATGTCTCAACATTTCTCCCACACCAAATCCTGAGCCCGATATTTGGTGCACAGCCCTTCCCTGCGAGTGCAAGGCTCTGGCAGTTAACTAGCTGGACATGCCGTGGAGGATTATTGTGGGGAAGTTCCTGACTTGGTGGGAGGTCTCCAATGCTGCCACAGCTGGAAGGAGAACTTGCACAGAGAGGATTTAGCTCCCCACTATCTCGAGTCTTTCTTTCTAATACCCTTCAGATGGGGGTAGGTGAGCTGTAGGGAGGAAGCACAGCTCGAAGATTCATGGGGCAGTTGCACAGAGCCAGAGATGAACTTTTTCAGGTGATTGGTCAAAAACCCCAAAGTGTGTCTGAAAGAAGATTGCTTCTGGGTTGACACATGCAGCATCTCACATCTCTGCCTGCTAACGTACATGTTCTCTCTTTTCTGTATTTACTGCCTTCATTTTTCCAAGGACTGGAGATAGATTTCCAAGACAGCAATCAGCAGGGTTAATCATCTTTCTTTAAGGAAAGCCAGTACTGTTTTTAATCAGAAAGCTGATAAAAGGAAATCCCAGCTAGAAAGCTTAAAGAGATAATCCACACACTCATACCTACATCACCAATAATACCTTATTCATTTTTAAAAAAATTGGAACACAGAACCGAAATCCCAAAGGCACTCAGTGCAATCTGTTCTGCTTATTTGCCTTACAGCATAGGCAAATAAGTGAAAAGAGTAACCAGTTGCATTGACTTCAGCACAATTTGCATTTCTCCTGTGCCTTTCATCCATCAAAGCCCTGAAGGTCACGGAGGTTTCCCAGGATAAAAATGGGAACTATATCTCCATGTCCGAATTATATCCCAATTCCAGACCAAACCTGGTTTAGATTTGCCCCAGTTATAGCATTCTATGTTACCTGAAAAGGTTTTTCAATTTTTCCCCAACAGGGTAACTTCTGCTTTTCTTCTCAAACTCTTCGTCGAAGAGGCTGACCGAATATGCAGGACGTTCGATGACATAGCGAGGCCTGGCGTGGCTCATCTCTGGATCATTTAAATTTTTCCCAGAAAAAAGAAAAAGCAAAGCCAAGAATGTGACTGGAGCTGGCCCCACCTGCAGTATAACAGACCGGACACCTCCAGCGTCTGGGAGCCCTCCCCGAACATCTCCACCCTAAATAGTTTCCCCGTGGCGCAGAGGCAGGTCCTGGGAGTGGCTTCTCCCGGCACCGGGGGCTGCTGCTCCCCAGCACAGGGAGTTTTTACCAGCTATTTTGAGGTGATGCTAATGAGCGATGCCGTGTGAAGGGGACCGGAGCGCGTCCTGGATGGGTGTTAATCTCAGCGCTGCCAGTGACTGCCTTTTTGCCTCGGGCAAGTCACTTGACTTTTCTCATGCCTCAGTTTCACCATCTGCCGATGGGTTGGCGAGACTTTGCAACACTGGGCAGCCCTGACACAGTCTGCAATGGTAGATACTGTGATTAAGGCAGTTTCCATCTGAGGTGTTCCTGCTACACTGCCGAGTAGTCTCACTTGCGTTCAGCAGCCTTCCTATTTCTCACTTGCCTGGAGAGGCTGTGGACGAGTCCTTGGAAGTGATGCGCAGGAAGATAACCGTTGCTAATTCACTTCAGTGATGAAGATGCTAAAACATCTGGATGGACTAGTCCTGCCCAGTATCTGGGTCTCACCAAAGGAGGATGATGAACTTCAGAGAACCCTTATTTTACTATGCCCAGCGATGCCTGGGAAGAGGGGAGAATCATTACGAACTGGAGAAGCTGGGGGTGGAGGGAGGAAGTGGTCAGATATAAAACAAGGATCTTGGTAATTATTTGTGGTATGGCGTGTATCTAAGCGGGTCATTGCCCAACACAGGAGTAGAAGAGGGGGTGGAAAAAGCTGGTGATTCAGGCAGGAGAACATATCAAGAAGCAACATCCCGGTTGCTGAGAGCTTATGGAGTGATTTGAATGTACCAGATCCTCCCCTCTCCTCTTCTGGCTCTGTGAGTACTGCTCACAGTGCACACCTCGGCACCGAGTTCAGTGGAACCAGGATGAGCGGCATGTCCATCCGCAGGACTAATGTCAGTCCTCACTCATAAGCAGCTACCTCGGAATGGGGGCTGGAAGACACGAGGAATGTGCAGCAGAGTGGCCCAGCAGTCCGGGGCAGGACGGAAAGTATGATGCAGGCAGCTGAAACTTTTGGGAGAATTTAGGTCAATAGGATCGTTATGCAAATAGGAGCTAATGGATTTAGAAAGGGAGGTCATCAACCCCACTCCTGCAGTGGATGCTTTGGTGATCACAGGGGCAATCAAGTGCAGTTTGCTGGAAAACGACTCCAGCAACCGTGTGTTTCTGACTGCAGGCTCTGGCCTGCACCCACGCTGGCTCGGGAGGGACCCAGCCTATGACTTTGGAGGGCCAGCTGGCTGAAGGAGAAGACATGCTCCTCTTCCTGCATCACCCGGTGGTTAATCCAATGCCCTCTGCAAGCATGCACACACTGGCATCTCTGCTGCTCCTTTTCAGCTGGAGATACCCTTCCACGACCAATTACAAGCTTTACCTTTTGGAGGATTGGTGGAGGCCGAGACTAAGCAGTGCCCTAGGCTCTTTCCCAGTCCCTACGCTCATGCCAGAAGCCCATCTGATAAATGGTTGTTCCCTGGTTTTCCCCATCAGTCTGTGCAGGTCTTATCCCTGCCTCCAGATCCCGTTGCTGAGCTGGTTCCCAGCCTGCCCAGCCTTTCTCCACGTCCGAGCTCTGCTCTAGATTTCCAGTTCTCCCTCATGAATATTTTGTAGCCCAGGTCCAGACTCAGCAACAGGCTTCTAAGGGATGATAACCCCTGCGAGTTTCTCGTGCAAGAAGTCTCTCAGCTTTATTTCTCAGCTCCATCACTTGCCGAGCAGCGTGCCTGCCATCAGACAGACGGAATCAGCCAATTATATCACAGCTCTTTAATGAATTTCCCCCGCTGAGCAAAAGTGCTGGCAATCAGGGAAAAATAATAAACAAGGCAAGTATAGAGGGAAAAATATCCCCATGATTAAATTCCATCTTAAACAAACAGGCTAATGATGTCAGCGTCTCGGACAGAGTCAAGTTCTTGACTTGGCTTATCACTGGCCTTGCCCTAGATCAAACAGCAGGTTAAACCTTTGAGATTTCAGAATTAAAGAGAACGAGCTGTGTGACGGCTCCTTGAACAAAAGGCAAAGCCAGCTGTCTTGGTGTTGATGGGATAAGACCACAGCAAGCTCCAGAGCTGGTTTAAATCCTGCAGCTGGGGCAGGACGCTGAAGCAATGCAATGTGTGTGGAGAGAAGAGCAGAGTGTCAGTAAGCTGCTGCATTGCAAGGACCAGGTTTTTCAAGAGCTCCGTTCCAGTCTGGGCATGGAAATAAAGGATGAGGTCTGGGGCAAGAGCTCCAAGTGCAGAGCCCGTATTACAAGCTTTTCAGGAAGCCAGTTCCTCCAATGTGTTGCCTAGAGTGGATGATGGTGAGAAAGGTGAAGTTTGGCCTCACTGATAAGGCTACTGAGCCTGGGATCTTGGAGAAATTGTGACACACTGAGTACGTAACTGTGACGTGATACTTGGAGCAAGCAACAAATGAAGGCAGAACTGCTTCACTCCAAGAGTATGATGTGGGTGAAAGATACTGTCCCAGTAGGTCATCAGCTAAGAGTCCCATCAGTTCATACCTGACTGATCCCTGCCCTTCCAGGCTCAAACCAGCCGGTGCATGCCAGGCGCGGACCTTTTCTCCCAGTGTTCATCTTGCAAACGCACTTACTAAGCTCTTATCGTCGGTCCCTGTGCTGGTGATAGCCGTGTTTGGGAAGATGAAAGTCACATTGAGGTTTCTGGCTAGTGTTGATAGGAGCCACTGGCATAAAGCCACTTTCTTGTGCTGGCATAGGCACAGAAAAGGGACTCCAGTCCAAGGAGCATGGGTCAAAATTTAGTGGGCAAGCAACCTGATCACTGCCTTATGCATAATAGAAGAGCCCAAACTGATCCCAGTGCGAGAGCTGGACATTCAGGGAACACCTCTGCTACATTTTAGGAGAAAAAATCAGTGCTCTGGAAATACTGTTTCCACCTTTGACTGCTGCCTCTCCATCCCCCCTTCTCCTTGCACAAGGCAATGCACATGCAGATCTCCTTGCTGGTTGCTTCTCAGCTGGTGGAGTTCAGAGGTCTGGTCGCTCCCAAATCCTGGGTGAATCTTCATTAAAAACATCTCCCTCCCAGCTCCATTGCCCAAGAAAGGGTTATAAAAAGCGGCTCTCCCCCACGCCAGGAGGCAAGGTCTGCCTGGAGAAGGCAAGCGCAGGTGCAAGGGTTTGGTTGCGACACTGGGACAAGGTCTTGACTCCTGTTCCTCTGAACCAGTGCCTTCAGCACCGTGTCCGCCGCAACTCCCAGCCTCCCGCCCGCGGCTCCGGCTGCAGGTGCCGTGGGAGCCCTGGGGCAACACGGTGAGAGGGCCCGAGTCTCGCAAGGTCAGGCGAGGAAGCCGTCACCTCCTCCCCTGAAACCTGTGCTGTGCTTCCTCGCCGAGGCGCGGCACGGGGAAGGACAGGGCTCTGCGGTGCCAGACGCTGCAGCGCTGGATGCAGCAGTGCCGGGTGCTCCCCCAGACCGAGCTCTGCCTCACCCTCCCGCCGCACACCCGCTTCCCTCTCCCTTTCACGCCTCTGGTGTCGAGCTGGGCTCGCAAAGCACACAGGCAGGAGGAAAAGGGGGTTTCTGCTGTCAGTCAGTTCAGGTATTTCAAAAGGATGTTGTATAATTCACCTCCGCTATCGGGCGCCGATCAGCCCAGCGGATCCACCCCCGCGCTCCCGGGTTGTTCACGCTTTCCAACCTCCTGGCATCAAGGACAGGCCAGGACCGAGTCCGTCTGGTGGGGGCCACAGTGGGAGCTGGTCACCAAGGGACCCCCGACACGTTTGTTCAGGTTTAGTGTCTTCAGCTGGGCCGTTGCACTGGGCACACCTTTTTGCTCACAGTCGCTTCGATCCGATTTAGTTTTGTTGTTTTACCTTTGGCTCTGAATTGCCATAGGGTTCATCTACACATGGACCGATTCAGGAAGAAAACACCCTCCAGTGGTAAAGCCAGATCTAGAGTCCCACGTTTCTGGCACCAGTATATTGGTAAAAACAACTTTCCTAGCAACCTGGGGAAGGGGAAGAGGCAGAGGCAGGGAAGCAGTGGCTGTGTTTCAGGGGCTGGGCAGCCGGCTGCACGTACGGTGCCACGCACTGAATACACACAACGTTTGGCCATGGGGTTTAACTTTTTCTTAACCTCTACCCTTTGGAAATAGAAGAGGCTGATGCTAGCAAAGCGTATAGATCAGCTATGAAAAATAACCTATCCCAAAACCAGCTTTTAGCCTCAGAAAAAGGTAAAATGCCAGAGTCCCTAAAGTTCAGTCAAAACGTAGCTGTTTCAATCAGTTTTCCACGAGCAGCATGCAGGAGCCATCATGATGGAATAAAAGCCAGAGAGAGAGGGAGAGGGTGAAGGAGGGAGAGAGGTGCCAGGACATGCTCCCACTTTCCCATCTCGTTGCACCGTGCTGCAGCCTCGGCTTTAACGTCTCCCTCCGGAGCAGCCATCCCATTCCTCCACTCCCGCCCTTTTGCCGTGGAGCAGCCAGGCATTAAATCACCGTTTTCTTTTTGTTTAGATTAAATATTTGGAGTGTTAAATAGGTGATTTCCATAAGGCAGATGGCCCTTCTCTTGTTTGAAGCGACCCAGCCCAGCGCAGGCACCGGGCAGGAGCGCTGCGCTGTGCTCTTGTTCTGCTGTCGCTGGGCCGGTGCCAATGTTTGATGTACCACTTCACACAAGTTTCTAACCAAACTAGCTCTGCGCTTGGTAACCAGGATAATAAGATCTGCAGACATCTGCCAGCTACTGAAGGTGAAGCCAAAGTGTTTGGCTCAACGGTTGTTTATTAAGTAAAATCCTTATACTCAGCAGCTCGGCTTCTGCTCTTTTTAATGCTGTTGTAAATGCGGCAAATGCCGTGGGCACAGGGGATCTGCTCTGCACTGGCACGGGGGTAAAGGAGCCCAGATCTGGCCCGCTCTTTCTGTGATTTGTTTGATTAACCCACTTGTTCTCAACCCCACCCTCACTCTCCATTACTTTTGTAGCTGCATCCAGCGCCGTACCTCGCGGAGGGAGGGCTGGGCTGGGTGAGGCCGCAGGCGCATGGCCTGGGGTGCTGCGGGCCGGGGCGCAGATACGGCCCCATCACAGTCCCCCGGAGGTGTCACCGAGCTGTGTGGCACAGTGGTGCTGGGGTCGGGCTGCCAGCTCCTGATCTGAGTCTGTCCCCTGGAAAGCGGTGTGTCCATCCTCCCCGTCCCCTTGCCGCTCCCTCGGCACACAGAGCCGTTGGGACGGGGAGGAGGGAAGGTTGGATAAGAGCAGGAGAAGTGAAATTTCGGCATCCCTCGCTGCCGTGAGTCTCTGCTCTCCACATGCCTCTGACACAGACCTTGCCCTCCGCCTTTGAAGAGCGGGTGAGCAATGCAAATCCCAAGGAATTAAAAAGTTTGCAGACTGCAGCATTCTTGCACTGCCTGTGAACACTTATCCGGGATGCCTGCTGAGAGCTCGCTCCTGCACACGCTCCCCGTCCCTGCGGATTCGCTCTTGGGGAAGGAAAAACACCTCTGGGGTCACCCAGTCCATCCTCCCCCAGAGGCAGAGGATGGGACGGCATTTCTCCACTGGAAGTCGCCGACCTGGGGCAGAAATATTGTGGGGCCAGCAACAAATGTCACTCCAAGGACTTGTCTTCAAGGGAAAGAAGGACAGGTCCCCAGCTTAAGCTTGCTTACAAATAAGTTGTGGACAAATTTCATCAGGGCAGAGCAGGAAGCATCCTAGCTGCATGAGCAGCAGTTTACCACAACGGGGCAGGCTTACGGGGATATTTTTCTTGCCTATATGTGAGGGAGCCTGCCCAAACTGGACCTAAACATCTCATGAAATAGCACTGGGAGGAGCTGGAGACCCCGCACCCAGTCTGACAGGTCTCAGTCTGGGAGCAGTTCTCATTCCCAGCCTTAAAATTCCCTCCTAATTTTATTGTGTGCCTGCAGCCATGCATCCATGCACCAGGATCTCCCGTGCAGCAAAGCGCCCTTGCTCAGGTTAGACTCCTGTGCACACCCGGTGCTCCTCAACCACAACCTGCTCCCACAGGCACTGGGCTCCGCATCCTTTCTTGCTACGCCTGCATGTGCAAAGTTTAATTTGGGCTGTAACATCCTTGGGGCAGGGACCGCTTTGCATGGTCCCATGCACAGAGAGTTCTGATGATAAACAGAGAGTCTCTCATCAGTATTGCCTCTCCTATACCAGGCAAATCCCCCCACAGATCTCAGCAGGAGCCAACCAGGATAAGATGGCAGGATTTATTCTAGTAATAATTAATTCACATATTTGGCTCTTCCAGCCTCTCTTCATAAATCAAGCTGTTCGATCGTTGGTGTTGCTAATTCCTGAGTAAATCTGCTGCTGTAAATCCCCTTTGCAAAAGGAGGGAGAAAAAGAGAAGGGGGGGGAAAAAGTACCAGTTCTCCAAATAATGAAACTCACACCCAGTAGCTGTGCAACCAGAGTGTAAATCCCCCACGCCCACCCAGACAAAGAGCACGATTGTTGGAGCTGGGTTACCTGCGCCTCGCCGGGCGGAGAAAGGGCCGATTCTGCGAGGGGAGCTGCAGATGTGGCAAGAAAGCCCCGGCAGAGAGGTGCTCCCAAGGAGGTGTGCAGAGGTCTGTGCTCAAATAAGCCAGTGAGTCATTTATAAATCACCTCAGTCAAGGGGACCGAGGGCTGTGCTCGGCGCCTGATTGGCTTGGAGGAGGTAATTGCAAGCAAGTACACCCCGGCTAAGCCCAGGAGATAGCTGGGGAGATAAGGAGAGATCTGAAGAGGGACAAGGGCTTTTTTGGATGTCCCCCCTCACCCCACCCCTTCCCACTCAGGCTTGGGCCGTTTGATCACCTTTGCAGGTCCCTCCGTGCTCCGGGTTCTCGGTGACAATAGCTCATATTCACCGTCACCCCGGGCCCCCTCCCTCGCCTGCTTCGGACTCGGGGTGGGAGAAGATGCTTTTGTTGGCCTGGGCGAGCTTCCCGGCGCGGTGGGTAGCGTGTCCCCGGCCTTTGTGCTCTGGCCGACTCTCCGCCTCCGGAAGGGACAATGGTGCGCTTTGTGCCAGCGCCGGACCCCGCCGCTCGGGCTTTGAAGGTGGGATTGGCAGGGGAAAGCAGTTTCTTTCTTATTTCCAGGTTGGAAGGGATGAGAGGAGCGGGAAAGAGAGGCGAAGCCCCCGCTACCTGCCCAGCAGGGAGGGCGCGGGCTCCATTCCCCACGTGGGGAAGAGGTCGAAGCCCTCAGCGGCACGGGGATGTGCCGGTGTGGATCGGGCTGGGCCAGCTGTCATCAGCCTTGCAGGCACGGTCCCCAGGCAGGGCCAGGCAGGAGCCACACCTGTGCCACGCGCTCGTGCGGAGGGCAGTTTGACAAGGTCTTCGGATGCGCCTGGCAGTGGACAGGGATGGAGTGGGGAGGCACTGGGATGGAGTGGGGAGGCACTGGGATGGGCCGTCCGGGAGCTGCAGACTTGCAGGCCACCTCCCAAAGGTATCAGTCAGCCTCCTGGCCTGGGAGTTTGCCGATGTCTGGGGAAATGCAGCGTTTGAGCTGAAAAAGGCACTGGTGTGACCTGTGTGTTGCCAGGGCGCAGCCAGCTCAGACTAGGGGAAAGGGTTCGTCCCCCCACCACTGTGTCCCCAGCCCACGCTGGCATCACTGTGCTGAGCTGTGTCCAGGCTCGTGGTCTCCTCTCCTCCCAGAGGGATTCGAGAGTGCGGGAGCCAGGTACCGGTCAGGACGTCGCAGGTGGTGGGATGGGTGGGGGCATCAGCAGGGGACATCACTGAAGGAACAGGCTGCTGGCAGGAAGCTGTAGGGGGTTATTTGATGTGGAAGGAATTGATCTTTCCTGTGCCCGTTGTCCCCAAGGACAGCTCGGCATGAGCCGTTTATGGGGGATGCTCTGCTGCCCTCCCTGCTCCGGGTGTGAGCCCGAAGTGCAGACACAGGGCAGGTGGGATGTGCTGCCATCTCTGGGTGTTCGTTGGCCCGTGTATGGGGAAAATGAGGGGAAAAGGGAGAGGGGAGAGAGAAGGCAGGGCACCGAGAGAGGGGGGAGAGGGAGAGGGACATGGCTGGGGTGGGAGGAAGGGAGAAGGCAATGATATGGCCTTTGCTTGTTCCCAGAGGCTTTCAGAGTAAAAATCTCTGGTACCTTGTGCATTATTGCCCA
This sequence comes from Phaethon lepturus, assembly GCF_000687285.1. Taxonomy (NCBI): domain Eukaryota; kingdom Metazoa; phylum Chordata; class Aves; order Phaethontiformes; family Phaethontidae; genus Phaethon; species Phaethon lepturus. The sequence goes on along the minus strand of NW_010562174.1, from coordinate 3,604 downwards.
GAAACCTCATCTTATAGGGATCAATCGCTGTGTCCGGAGCATGCCGAAGGAACGCCCTGCCAGAGGGTGCCGGGGTAAAGGGGCTGGTTCATTGCCATCGGACAGACTGAGGTAATAATTGCCAAGCAGTTATCCTGTAAATATCATTAATAACCTATATCAAGTGTTTTTTTTAAAGGGCAGCCTGATATGCACAGAGCCCTTTGAAACAGAAGCTCATGACATGGCAGGAGGACCAGCCTACAAGTGCATGCGGTGGTCCCTGCCACGGGGCAAGTCCAGAGAACCCGGACCACCAGCACCCAAAGGTCCGAGCCACAGGGTCCTGCTCACAAGGCACCACGGAAAGAGGGGAAACAGCATCTCTGCTGCAGAGGCATTGCTGGCATTGCTAAACTGCCTGGGCAACCAACTAATGCGAAAAGGGACTTTTTTGACATCATTGAACCGGCACTTTTCCTAGCAGAGCTACATCAATGAAAGATTTTTTTCCCATCATTTTCCTAAATGGACATCCCAGTGTGGGCAGAGCTGTGGAGCTGGAGAAGTGGCCATGGTCTTGGGGGGCAAATGATTTGTTTGGGATCAGTATCTGAGTTTGGAATAGGACCACAGAGCCCTGAATTTGAGCTTCCACTCTAATCACAGCCATCTGCCTTTGAAAAAGAGAAGCTGCCAAGCAGAGAGGCTCGTGCAGCCAGCCTGTACATCCAGAGCTCCAGCAAGGGCGGCACATGTGTGCCCTGAGCCAGGCGGGTGGCAGATGGGACAGGTCTCACCTCGGGGACCAGCCCAGCTCTGAGCTTTAGGAGCAATGTCAGCTTCGTTTCAGTCCAGCTGCTGTGAAAAGTAGAATCCCAAAGCTGGCACGTGGGTTCACTGCGTAAGTGAAAGAGGAACAGCTCCAGGCGAGGAGGCTGCTGGTGCTCCTCGTCCTCCGAGCTGCCTGCTCTTTGTGTCAGGCCCTGGACAGCCGCAACGTGTAGGACCCAGCAAGGTCAGCAGTGGCGATGTCAGGTCCAAGGGAACATCTCACTGGCAGACAGACAGTAAAATGGAGTTACATTGGGATGCAAAACCAAACCAGCCAAAGGGACCCAGTGGTGCAGTTGCTTGGGGCTTGGGCTGGGGCACTGGCAGGGCAGGAGTCCGACTGGTTGGGTTTCTTGCCCACCCAGCACTGAACCTGAGGAGGTTCTCAATCCTGTGCAAGGCAATTTGCCCACACGGGATGACTTGCATCAGACCTTCAGGCTTGCGCTGTCCCCCTCAAATCCAGATGTCCCTCCCGCACAGACTCACCACCGGTTCCCACTGCACAGGGACAGGTGAGCTCATGGGGAGGGCTGGCAGCTCCCCACTGCTATTCCAAAGTCCCGGTGGGTGTTATCAGGGAACTACAAGGTCTTGCCCTATGGAGAAACCAGCCCCGTACAGCCACCGATGGTCCTTTGGCATTTCTTGCAACGGGAGGTGCACTCCTGGTCAAATTCCAATTTCAGTAACTATAAATATAACTCCAATTCTGCCTCTTTCTGCTCGGGCCAAACGCAGTCTGTGGGGCCCAAGTCACTCTGCTGGGATGTGTCCACCAATGGACTGGCCAGGACGATGTGCAGGGCAGGGACGAGTGTCTGGGGAGCACCGGGGCAGCCCAGAAATCTGGGAGGCACTGGGAGATGGAAAGACACCACAGGGACTTCCCTGAGTCAAACATGGAGCCCTGGGTGCACGGACTGCTGAGCTGTTTATCTCCTGGTCCGATAACGGCATACCAAGTGCTGGAATGTGTGGATTTATTTGCAGATGATTAATATTAGCAGATATATTGCACTTAATGAGGGTAATAATTCAGAGGTAATTTACTGCTGGAAATGATGAGAAAGCTTCCTTGGAGCCCCAAGGTTAAAGTCAGTGGGGAAAGGCAGCACGTCCCCCGAGGAGGAGGGGGCTGGTTCCTGGGAGCTCTGCTGGCGGTGGGACCTGCAGGCAGCTTCGCTCCCTCCCTCGGACCTGCGGCCGGAGCTGCTTCTTGCTGTCAGATAGTTTTGCCAAGGAAATGGGGCTTGTGCAGCCCCAGGCGTGGGTAGGAGGCAGGGTCTGGGATGGGGGTGCTGCAGGTGGAGTGGGGCAGCCTTTGTGGGGAGAAGCTGGTGCTTCCAGGTGGGTCTGGGGGGTCCTGAAGGGCTGTTGCTCCACGTGGCTGATGTGTCGCTCAGGCTGTGACACCTGCGCAGAGGACATCTGAAGTTAGGTGGGGTGTCCTGCTTCCCTGTCTGTCTGTCCTTTCAGGAGCTTTTGACACCAGTAGTGTACCTCAGCCAGAGACTCGGGCTGCCAAATTCCTACAGGAAGGAGGAAGGAGGTGGCCGTTCCTGGAGCAGGGCATCGGATGTGTCCCATGCTGTAGGACGCTCTGGTGTGCCGGCTGCGAGCAGAGGGTGGGCAGGGACCGTGGCAAGCCGCGTCGGCGCCCGCGGGGGCTGTGTGTCACCGCACAGAGCCTGGCTGGCGCGGTGAGATTCCCAGGGCTGGTTATCATCGTTTCCTTCTCGCCCAGGAATGCAGCTCCCGGGCCCGGGCCGGACGCCACGCTCTCGCTGGCAGACGTGGCCGAGCCGCTGGCTCCATGGTGCCAGGCGATGGAGACACGGGTCTCGCTTGAAAGGGAACCGCTGACTTTTAACGCTTCCCGGGCTTCCGCCTTCGCTGCAGGGACACGCGGTTGGTCTCACCAGCTGGCACAGGGGTCAGTGGCTTTATCCGGGGAGGAATGAGGAATGAGGAATGAGGAACGCGATGTCCTAGAGGGAGACAGCAGGATTGTTTATAGCACCAAAATAAAGGGTGGAATGTAGAAAGGCGTTGGGAGGTTCAAAGCTGCCCCTATGGCTCAGCACCACGTGGAGGTTTTGTGCAGTTTATTTCATGGTGTGAACTTAGAGCTGGGGAGAGGCACTCCAGCTTTCTGGTTATCTACCAGAGGGAATTGCTGTGTCTCATCTGCTCACAGCCTTTACAACCTGCCTTAGCCCTGCAGGAACATCTCCAAAGGCAAGGGAAGGGGTAGCCTCCTGATGAGACCGTGTCCCCTGCACGTGTCTATCGAATAAGCCCTGTCACATCGGTGCTGGCCCTTGTCTTCAAGGTGCTGGCCCTGGGCCACAGCAGCAGGGCTGGCACGAGCGCAGCATGCAAGCGCATCCCCAAATGGACGGCTTTGCCGCGTAAGACATCCTGGCTTGGGGAGCAGAGCACGTCCCGTTGGTGAGAGTCAACCCCACCGACTCTGGTCTCCCTCTGCAGCACAGCAAGGGCCTCCAGAGCAAGCGAGAAGACC
>NW_010562174.1:0-238 GCF_000687285.1 Phaethon lepturus | reverse complement strand
GAGAGGGTGGTGGAGCGGGCGCGGGCTGCGCGTGGCAGGCGCTGGGCTGTTTGTCGGCTGGACGGCGCTCTCCTGACAGCCCTCGTCCAGCGCTGCCTCCGGCGACCTTGAGCAAGGGCTGTTATCTTATTTATAAAAAAGGTGCAAGATAGCTGCCCTCTCCAGAGGAGCACACGTGGGCTCAGCGAGGTCTGCCCAAGGCCCAGAAGCAGGGACAGTGCTCAGCAGCGGGGCGAGC
>NW_010562173.1:495-832 GCF_000687285.1 Phaethon lepturus | reverse complement strand
TGGCGGACGCCCCCTCCACCGTCCTGGGCTTCTCCATGTTCAACACCAGCCACCCCTTCTACCTGGAGTTCGTCCGCAGCCTCAACATGTCCTGGCGCGAGAACTGCGAGCTCAGCCCCTACCCCGGCCCCGCGGTGAGGGGGGACCCCAAAACCCCGAGGGGGGCCCCAAAATCCCGGGGGGGGCCCAAAATCCCAGGGGAACCCCAAAACCCTTGGGGGAAACCCAAACTCTTGAGGGGAACCCAAGTGTCTTGGTGGGAATCCAAGGAGCTGGGGGAGCTGGGGGTGCCCGAGGGCAGTGGGGACCCCGAAACCTCGGGAGAACCCCAAAACCC
>NW_010562173.1:0-277 GCF_000687285.1 Phaethon lepturus | reverse complement strand
CAAGCCCTTGAGGGGAACCCAAGTGTCTTGGTGGGAATCCAAGGAGCTGGGGGAGCTGGGGGTGCCCAAGGGCAGTGGGGACCCCAGACCCCTAAGGGAGACCCCAAAACCTTGGAGGAACCCCAAAAGCTGGGCAGAACAGAAGCACCCGGTGGAGCTGGGGGCAGAGGGGACCCCCATACCCCCGTGGGGAGCCCCTTGGTGCCCCTAGAATTTGAGGGACCCCGAAGTGCCCCGAGCTGATGCCCAGGGGCTGGTTTGGGGGCGCAGGGGCTTA
>NW_010562172.1:0-16268 GCF_000687285.1 Phaethon lepturus | reverse complement strand
AGCGTCCTGGTAGGAAGAGGAGCTCTGGCATGGGAGCTGTCAGAGTGGGTGGCAGCAGATGGTGAAAACAGAGGGGATAAGAAAATAAATACAAAGAGGCTATCTTGAGGGGAGAAGTCGCCACATCAACACTCTGTTGCTTACAGTCTCTTTTCTCAAAGCCTAAACAAACATTGCTCGGTTCCTGGCGCACAAGGAAACGGCTCTGCCGAACGCGGGGGACGGGCCCCCGGGGCACCCCAGCACCACGCTGCCCCAAGAGGTGCTGCAGCCCTGCACCCGCTCAGCCCTCTGCATCCCAGCCCTGTGTTTTCGGGGGGATCTGTCTCATACAGAGCAGGGAAATCAAGGCCAAGAAGGAAGCCTGCGCATCCTGCTTCCCGGTTACCCACAGTTTAGGCCATCTTTCCATTAGCCCGTGCATGGGCACAATACCACGACATCTGCCCTTTCCACAGACACCAAAGCAGGACGGCGTGGTGCTGGTGGATGCTCTCGCCTGACGTCTTCAGAAGAGGAAGTAGAAGATATTCTTGGGGGAAATGGGGAGAGCCAGTGCTGGGTCTACAGGGGCTGCCCAGTGGTGTCTCACAGGAAAACCAATGTACCTTGTCAGTCACCGAATCACCCAGCAGCACAGCTGCTAATCTGAAGCAAAACAATCTCTTTTAGAGATCTCACATAACCTTGGACAGCAGGGGTCCATCTCTTGCTACCACCCCAGGCTATTTGATTAACCCCTAAGTCTGGAGTCTGCAGCAGGACGATTCCTGCTTCTCTAGCCACCAGCGGCAGTGGGAAAGGTCTTTCCCACTAATGTTCTTCCTGATAGCAGCCCTGACAGAACTCCAAGGAATAAAAGCCCAGACTTGGGGAAAACAGGTCCAGCTTTAGTGGGGAGAGCCTGGCTCACCAGGCTGCCCCATACACACACTGAGGGCAACTCATTGCCAGCCAAGAGCCCCCAAAACCTGTAGCCCTTGTCAAAACCTCCCATCTGGGTATGCCAGAGTGCTCCATGAGGGGAAATCAGAGGTGAGAGCAGTCTTTAAACATGTAATGTCTGGTTCAGGCAAAGGCAATTTATTATGTTAAGCACATTATTAAAGGATCTAAAGCAACAGAGCAGAGATGTTCCAAAAAAGGTTTTAACTTCCCTAGCAAGGGGCTCCTGGGAGTCCTCTTGTTAATACTTCGCACGGGGTTGTCTGCAACCAAGCCTATCGTGAACATAAATGCCCCCTCATTCCCCTTTCAGAACTCATTTCAGTTAAATCAATACAGCCATCGGGGAGACTTGAGGAAGCAAAGCTATTAGTGGGACCGCAGTTAATTCTGGGGAAAAGAAACAAGCAACAAAAGCAATAAAACTGATGGATGGCTTATGCAGATGCAGTAACCCTTTCCTGTCCGAGTCCTGCAGCACGGCAGTCCATCAGAGGTGAGGATGCTCACTAGAGAAACCCGTCTTCCCCAGATTTTGCATGGTCTCTGCTTGGGATCAAAGTACTGCTGAAGGTGCAGGGCAGAGGGCCATGGCACAGAGGTGGACATGGGGCTGGGAAGAGACAGCAAGGCTGCTCTGAGGAATGGAGGGTGCAATTCCAGGCTAGCGCTGTGTTATTGGAGCCCCCATCAGCATGCGAGAGCTCAGAAAATCTCATTCACAACCTCCCTTGACAGCAGGACCTTCAGGGAACGGGGGACCACATGGTGATTCCAGCTTTGGGTGGGAATCGTGGTCCAGCAGCACACTTTTGCAACTGAGCAGGTGACCTCAGAGCAGTGCAGGGACATTACTTCAGTGGCGCTCATGGCACACAGCCGTCAGCACCTGAAAGGGGTCATCTTCTCTGCCACAGCAATGCCCCTTGGCAACAACACACCAAGAAACCACACAGGCCCATGTCTCCCTCATCTCACCAAGAAACTCACGTCTGTCTTCCTCACACACCTTCCTCCTACTTCTGCCTCCTCACATCACGCTAAATGTATGCCGTAAGCATTTGGAAGGCTACCATGGTTTTGCTTTCTAAAGCACCTTAAACATCTGTAGATGCTTGGAGAGAAACTCAGCAGCGGTAGCTGTAACGCAGCGGTGTTAAAAGCTGCTCGGGAGGCAGCAGAGCCCAGCTGACTACCCAGTGCCCAGACCGGCACACAGAGAAGAGCTTGCCAGGTCACAGCCACATAGGAAATAACTGAGCAGATGTTGAGATAGAGGCTCTGTAGCAAAGCCCACTGACTAAAAACAACACCAACATGAGTTGAAGGTCCTGCCAACCGTGAGTATGATTTCTGAAACAGTAATACCTATATAAGTAGCATAAATAAGTTTAATCATATTTGCTCCATCTACAGGCCTATCAATGTAATGTCATAGAAGACCACAAGCAGTCAGAGACTTGCACCTCTCACCCTACAAAATATGAAACAACAAATAGCATGGACTCAAAATGGGGAAAGAGCAACAGACTGACTCTGGCACAGAACCAGCCTCTCCTCCGGACAGCACCAGACTTACTAAAAAGCAGCCTCTCACTTCTAAAGCCACACAGCTGGGGAAAACATAATCTCTCCACCCAACTGACCTCCAAGTCCAGGTCTCAGGCGGTTGTCGTATCCATCCAACAGCCTGTCCAGGATGCGGGTGAAAATGGTGATGTTATCTTTGCTGTCATCAACGACATCTGAAACATGCTTCTGAGAAAGCCTGGCATGCAGGAAAAGAGAAGAGGAAAAAACATCATCAGAAGAGAAACCTCTTTACATGCTCTGAACAGTTACTGGAAATGAAGGGATGTCAGTTCACGCTCCAGCCTGTGCTGCAGTGAGCCCCGAAGGGCAGGGTGGGGCGTGCCTGTTGAGAAGGTGAGGTGCTTGCAGGACTCCCCACAGGGCATCCCGAACCAACTCCCCTCTGGCCTCTGCCACCGCAGCCCTCACCGTGGAGGCTGAGACCCCATCATACCCTCCCCATCCTTCCATGCTCAGGGCCAGCAGCACGGTGGGTAGTGGTTTAGGAGCCTTGTTTTTTCATGGAGCCTTGCCTTGCCCCAGCACACCTCACCGGCCCCTAAGAGCGAGCCGTTTATGAACAGAAGCTGTGGGAACCTCAGTTACCCAAGTGCCAGTATCTCGTTATAGGCAGCATGGAAGAAGTGATGCCAGTTATTTACCACATAGAGCCATTTCCAAGTTCTCTGCTCCTGGGAAGAGGGAAGGGAGGCAGAAAAGTAGGAATTCTGTAAAGCAGGCTTGAAGCCTGAGTCCATCATTAAAACACTTTGTGAGCCGTTTCTGTGGTGTGTTGAACTTTCCCTGTTTATAAAACCAAATGAGTTTCCATGTTACTATCTCTGCTCAGTGCAGGAAGCCTGGAAGCCCCTAAATAAGATGATTTCCTCAGGGCATTTTCTGCCCCAGGTGGAATAAAGTAAGTAGTAAATTTCTCAAACAAAGCTCATCTCACCAAACAAAATCTTCAATGCAGTTTTGCAAGCCCAAGGGGTTCAAGTAATACATTTGCATTTCACGTCTCCCTTTCAATCAACAGAAAATGAGCCTGCGAATCCTTCTGCAACTGGCTGTCTCAAAGAGATTTCAGACAACACAGGGTACTGGTACTGTGGCTCCAAGCACAGCTTTCCTCAGCAGAAATAGCTGTTAGGACCAAAACAAATGGAAAGGCAGAAGATTAAGTAACAGAAAACCAAAAGAAAAATCTATAGAGATTCAGAGATTGCAAGGAAGATGGAAGAGGAAATAAAAGTGACACCAATGAGGCCAAAAAACAAAAGGCACAGACAGGCAGCAGGATGGCCAAGGAAGCCCAGCCAGGCAGGGGCAGAAAAGGCTGCTGGAGCAGAGGGATCCCCAGCAGCAGCACCAGGAGCCCCTTGGGAGCAAGGCAGCCCCGACTGGCACATCAGCCCCGTGCCACTAACCGCAGAGATAAGTGACTGGGGAGCACTGCCCAGATGAAGACCACGAATCCAGCAAACTACAGAGACGCTCGTGGTGCAAGACGTGGGTGCAATTGCCAGGGAGGGCACCTACGACTCTCTGAAGCAGGGTGTTACTCCCCACAGCTGTGGGAAGAGAAGCCTCTAAATTCTTGCTTTCTAACATTTCTGACCCCTTCCTTCTCCTCCCCAGCTTTTCTCTTGCTCCAGTTGATGTATGCAGCACTGGTTTAAATATGCATCAGGAAGTAATTGGGGGGAAAAAAAGAAACAACAGAAAGAGGAATATAATTTAAGGAGTTCAAAACTTGATCTTGTTGCATCTCATCTGGTTAGACTAGCTACCCCTGACACTGTAAATACCCCTCTCCATTTGTAAATACTCTGTGAAGGGTCAGTAGGGTGACAAGTAGCAGAGCTGGCGTGGAGTTTTCTATCAAAATATTCTCCCAACAGAAAACCCAGGTTTTGTAAGATAAACGAAGAGCAAAAAGTATTTTCTAGCAAAAGAGGAAAAATTGAGAGCAGGATATGGGTATTTTTAGAGTCAGTCTGAATCGATACTATTCAGCATCCTGCAGCTAATTGAAATATTCCGTTTTGGGCAATTTTGACATTAATTTGCATCGCCATCAATGACCAAACACTCCGGGAAATTGCATTTCAAGTGCTTGAGGTTTGCTTCTCCAGGGACTGGATCCCACTTCTCACAAGGCCACTTGGCCTCTGGTTTTTAGTAAACCAGTACCAGCTATCATGGGAGAAGTGGTCAAGCCGGGCAGCTCAGCCTACAAGAGCCCAACGAGGGTAATGAAGTGCTTAAACTGCGGTTCCCATAGGGTACGGGGGGGTGAGGCATGGTCGGGAATACCCCTGTCCTAGCCCTAACGCAACTTGTCAGATCCAAAACATTAAATCACCTCTGATACTACGAACTATATTACAGCCTTCAAGACTTCCCAGTTGAATCCAAACACTGATTTTGGCATTTCATCTGGCCTTGAAATATTTGAAATAGCTGAACTCCCTGCAGATAAGTAGAATTTTGAGGAATTTAACAAATGCCTACTGTAATTAGTGAGGTTTCAATTGTACCAACTTTCAATAGATGTCATGGTTAAAAGCAATCTGTACCAGTGTCTGCTGATGGGTATATAACCATCTATAACTTATGAATAGCTAGCATGCTCACGAAAGCTCATTCATTAATGTTTTATAAGCTATCTTTAAAAATTACCCATAATATAAAGAACGAGAGGACAGATTTTTGTGAAGGAGCTCCTGGCGGAGGCTCAGCAGTGATGGGAAAAATGAGTTTACAAATTTCAAAGCCATTTTACTTAGCCTGACATTTGAGGTTTCAACTTCAATGTGAGCAGCGTGGGATTCACTCAGGAGGCGCTGGGGAAAGTTTTTGAAAGAGTGGTGCAGGCAGGGCGAGGGAAAGGCGCAGGCAGGTGAGAGTCAGCAGCATCTCTGCCTGGCACTTGATTTGGGCTAATTCCCCACTCCAGCCAAGGTCTGGGCTGGCTCACCTAATCTTAGCATAAAGCTAAAGCTGCCCTTTAGCAAGGCGTACAAGCAGGTCTCATTTCCCTCTCTCAAAGCCCCAGCAAAGAACTCTAAGAAAGAGGCATGGGCATCATGGTTTTAAAATAATTAAAAGCCTTTAGGCAGGGAAGACAGAGGTTTACAGCAAATTTAATTAGGATAGGCTTGAGGAAAAGTCATTACCTCACCACCTGTCCCTGTGCACATGCTCTCTGGAGAGCTGGCTGCCACATCGGCACGCTAACCTCTGAACAAGGATCCCCTCGTATGCAATTTAGGAAACAAATCCTGCCACGGACCAGAGCGATACCCGCACGGCGGGCGGGGAGGGGGCAGCGGCAGCAGCATCAGTGAATACGTGATGGGAAGCAGAAGGGCAGCGGTGGGGAAGGCAGAGGCAGGACGGCAGGCATGGGGGCTGCCGAGATCCCCACAGCCAGCATGAGGATGGGGACCCAGTCCCAGCGGGCTGGAGGGGAAGGCAAGAGGCCAGTTCCCCGGGGCTGGGGGGTGGGAGGGGAAGGCAAAGGGCCAGTTCCCCGGGGCTGCCTTTGCCCATGCAGGCAGTCGGGGGCAGGCAGCCAGTTACATCGATACGAGGGTCAGCATCTACATGTCAAGGCATGCTTGGGATGCACTTGCTTACGCAAAATTAGACCAAAGCCGGTGAAGTGGCGTGGGCAGGACAGGGCAGGAATGTGCAGCTGAGTGAACGGCTGCGTGCAGGGTGCATAGGTGAAGTAGCAGTGGCAGCACTGACATTTTTTCATGCATGAAAATCCTTGATTGCTGCTGGACTTGTAACTCAGCAGACAGAATTTCAGTGTCCATACCTGGCATTCTAAAGGCTTTTCTAAATTTTTTATAGAAGTCATGTATTATTTGCATTTCTCTCCCTCCACGCTGAGCCCCTCCCTCCCCGTGGCTGGCAGGCTGTGCTGGGGCTGTCTTTGCCTCCCTTCCTCGAAGGGCTCTCCAGGCTCACCAAGCCTCAGCAGAGGATCCAGCAGGATGCAGAGAAGGTCTGGAGAGCCTGTCACGGACCAACAGGCTTCCGTCTTCTCCCATCAACTCCTAGGGGCTGGGAAGGCGAGGCTGGTGGCAGCGCTCTCTGTGCCGTGACAGCCGGAGCCTGCACACCCAGGACACCAGCCCAGGCGGAGGCGAGCAGCACCCCCAGCCAGGGCTGGCCAGAGCCCTCCCCGTGCTGCCGCACCTCAGGTGTGCTGCTCGTGGGTTGTTACACCATACAGGGCCAAACAGCTGAGAACAGTTTCATTTTGTTTTCTTTAAGAGTACTGCAAAATTAAAGGGGGGGAAAGTCTCTCTTCCAGGTTAAAACTCATCCAAACCAAGTCCTTGCCCAGAGTGAATTGTGCAGAGGCCAAATCTGAAAATTGGTTTTGTTGCAAAAAATGCTGACAACTGTCCGTAGTGAGAGTACCTCAAATAATGCTAATGTAATCAGTCAGCTCAGCCACGAGGGACTGAACAGTCCTCGGGTGAAAGGCATGGGGACGAGGATGAAGGGAGAGTCAAACACAGTAGAGACACTCTCCAGTGCTTTGCCCTCGACTACATGCAGGTACTGGACCCAGGATATTTAAGCACAGCGAGAGGACTGCAGCCTTGGCCAACAGCCTCAGCACTAATCACCTTACCCAGCATCAGCAGGGAGAGCCAAAACCAGGACTAGGACTCCAAGACTAACGAGAGAGAGTGAACACGTTCCCGGGAGCCTCTGCGCCATGGTCTCAGCACGCGGCGACCGGCAAGCAAGCCTCCAAAACCTGCCAGGGTGGGCACAGAGGGGAAGGAGAGAAACGAGATTTTATTTACTAGGAGGAAAGCAATCTGTTTAGTTCAGTTTTTCCCAGCAGTTCAGCCATGTTAGCCAGCAGTCAGTATTTCTGGGATTCTGTATTTGAAGTCCCAGAGACCCCCCCCAGGGGCCAAAGGCAGCAGCATCCACTGCAGCACTGCCAGCCCTGGGGAAGTCACAGCATGGGGCCAGAGCCAGGCATGTACATACACATACAGACCCTCACACCATGTTCACAGCACATCCAGCAGCTTCCCAGGTGCTTCAGCACCTTTCAGCAAGTGCATAGCCACTTCCAAAACGACCGCAGTGGTTCTTCTTCAGCCCATCGCTTACTCCTCCTCCTCGCCCCACACTCTCAGCCACCACCCTCCCCTTGCAGCAGCTCCCAGCTCCCCCCACTACCTGTGCTGCCTTGGGGACACCCGCATAGCAGAACCACTTGCAAAGTCTCAAGACCCATTTTTTCCAAACATCTTTTTCTGGACAGTTAGGCCCTCGTTTAATTCTGGTAATGACACTGCCAGAAATTATTATTAAGTTTGGGCACTACGGTCCAAGGTAGTGGGAGCGTTTGACTGTACTGCACTTAGTGTGCTCAGATTTTTCATTAATGCTCACTTTTACTTTTATTGTGATGTTATTGCACATTTAACTGCCTTCCCCTTTTATGTATCTCATTATGCTGATGCACCTTGGAACAGCACTGCCAAGCAACAGCCTGTATAAATACAGCCTGTCGTGACGTCTCCCCAGCACGACACCTCACGTCTGGCACACGCAGGACTCAGCCCAGCAGAGCCTCAGCACCGTGGCAGCTGAGCACAACTGCCCAGTGTCAACCCGCAAAGCCCGAAAGGAAGGCTCACTTCAATCACAGCCTGCAGAAGCCAGGACAAGATGCTGTTGCCAGCCAAATCTGACCTCTGGATTTCCCCACTCAACAAGCACCAACGTAGCAGAACCTCAGGCAGCTCCTCCCCACGCTGGAGGAGGTGCTGGGTTGAAAGGCAAACCCCACCGCCTGAACGGCATTTCTCAGCTAGCGAAGGGTGCCCCAGGATGAAGGGGACAGGTGAGCTATGCAAGTGCTACCAAGGAGCAGGGGGTTCCGCACACGGACGTGGGAGATGGGGACCCCCCGCAGAAATCCCACGCACAGAGAGCAGGGAGCTCAGCCGAGCAGGACGGGAACCCCTGGAGATGGCATCTATCACGTATGTGCGGCGATGTGGATCCAGCCACCCCTGCCACCGACGGCTCGGAGAGGAGAAGGGGCACAAGGCCAGGCTGAGTCATGTGTTACACAATTCTGCATTTATCTACCCCTCGTTGCTCCACAACACTTTGGCCCTACAGTCTTCCTTGACGCTGTGCCTGATCCTTGCTTTTTAGCTCAGTACAGCTCTAGGAGGCCATGTGCTGCAGAAGGTAAGAGCCAGACACTGCAAGTCCTTATCCACCCACCTCAGCTTTTGTTCTGGCAAGATACTCACTAATGCAGGCAACAGGAAAAAAAATAGCGTTGGGCCCTGGCATTGCCTTGCATAGAGCATACTTCAGACGTGTTACCTGCATCTTCCTCCCCACCACTCATTTAAAATCCTTGCAAATATCAGTGCATGGATTAATTTTGTGCCTGTGAGCATTTGCCAGTGTGCTCAGGCCTTATTTAATCAGGGTGCTACCTAGGGAAGCGCAGTCCTCACACCAAAGGAGCACACGTTTACCGGAGGCTGCAGGAGGGCACAACTACACCTCTGGTGAGACAAGCCCTGATTCGGGAGGGCTCCTCTGGCTCCTGCCACCCTCCAGCTGAGAAGAGACACACAGTCTTGGAAGTTCAAGTATTTGCTGATGAAGCACAAATTAAAAGGCTGAACATCTGTTCTGCGGGAAATTCCAACAGTTAAGGGAGACTCGTTCCAAATCGCAACAAGGACAGCTAAAATGTTGATGCATCTTACAAGGCAAATTCAAAACTCCTTCCATTAGCAGCTCCTCAACTGACTTCCTTTCAACTTTTCCCTTTCACTTCACTTAAACTGGCATATTATACAATAGGATTTAATTGATTTTTTTTTTCCTAAGGCAATTTCAAACACTAGCCAAAAGCAAAAAAAAACATTGCTGGCTTCCCTCTCCCTCTCCCCTCCCTGCACCACCACTGAAAAATTTCATTGAAATAAACACTTTCCCATGCAATTGCTGATTTCAATAAATGGTTTGTTTTGGCAGAGTTTGCACTGCCAGCAGTTTTTGACCAGGGATATCCACACAAACTAGGACTCTGGTTTTGCAGCAGGTGGCTCCTGGCTCTGCAGGAACTGTTCCAACTCCTCTACAATATTTTGGACCATCTTTGTTAGATTTGGTGAGACCATGGGCTGGAGACATTATGGACCAAAGGTGGCACAGAGCAGCTAAAGAAAAGAGGACCAGAAAATGAGACAGCATGGTGATTCAGAAAGAGACAGGGCCAGGAACAGTGACAAAAGCCAGAAGCACTTACACCGTCCATGTAGGTGTGTGTTAAGACATGCCCGTCTGTGCCATTAAGCTCAAAACAACCACATTTCCACCAAACCTTGTTCATACAGTTTTCCTTCAATATTATATGGAGATGAAGGGCTAATTTTCTACTTTGGATAGTTCTGTTGATGGTGCTAGCCAAGGATAACAGGGCTGCTTGAATAAAGTTAAATACGTACTTAAGTCTCATTTTAAGCATCAGAATCAGGTCTATATACCTGCACTGGGAGAAAAATCTGTTTTCACTATTTGCCCAAATGATTACTTTGCCAGCCATAGCTCAGTTTTCTGCCACAGAGAATGACCCCAAAATGGTGTGTGAGAGTAAATGGATGTCTGGTTTGCTATGGCTGCACTTACGGACTCCGGAAGGACAACACAGCGTGGAAAATAGCTTGGCACTGTTTTCTACCATTTTCCTTTGGTTCTTGTATTTTTCCTGGGGAGTTGGACAGAAGAGGCTGCGTGACATTTTCCTTGTTCTTGGTTCCTTTACACTTCGAGGTGGATTGAGAAGCAGACCTGGTCCTGAGGATTGCGGTTAACGTTCCTGATTAACACAGGGGCTTTAACTGTTGGTGACAAACCCTGGTAGCCTTGTGACACTGAACCAGGGCTGGCCAGGCAGTGCTGGGGGAGCAGCAGCAGGAGCAACCTCCTTCCAGTGCTGGTGCTCATCCCGCTATTGCCGGGCAGGAAACATGTCTCTCGAGGATGCAAAGAGGCTTTTGCAGAGGAGGTTTCACCCTTCATACAGTTTAAGGGATCCTGCAAAGCTCCCCATAGCCAGAGCATAGTGTAGTCCCCACGGCACAACAGCTCTCTGGGGCTCTTGCTAGTCCAGGCCCAGCATCAACCACAGGGACACACAAAGTCTCAGTCGGTGCAAGTGCTTTACAAGCCAAAGAGCTACTGGCCACAGAGCCTCTCTAATAACAAGGTTTCTGGCTTGGCAGGTTTGTAAAACCAGTCCTGGTTTCAACTGCCCAGTAACTGAGCTCCTCAGATTTTACCACACAAGAGTTGCTTTTGGAGAGGAGGAGTGCCTGCCCCACAGCAGTTACTGCTCGTGGCAGAGTAGGCAGGAAGGGGTCCCTTGGTGCACAGCACCATCTCTAGCAAAGGAAAGGAATGGAAACACCCACGAGTGTGCCTCAGGAAAAGTAACACTGGGGCTCCTCCAGCCTGAAGTCCTTGCAGAAGGCACTTAAACAAAATGCTATTCAGCTGTCACTTCCCACTCAGAAAGACTCTGGAGCAGCCAACGTCTTGATCTGAATACCTGCAGGGAACCCATATCCTCTGGGAAGGGGAGAGAGGATGCAGGCAACGTGCATTTAACTTCATGTAACCGAGTGAGGGTTTAAGATTGTTAATTGGATGTCTCAAAGAAGAAAAAAACACAAAATCTCTTACTGGGTCTCACTGAAAGGAAACTGCATAGTATCTGTGAAGAAAAATGCAGGATGCAAAGATTTCTAAGCTCAGAAAAGAGTGGTACAACTCCTCAGGCTGACCCCTCTTTCACATAAGTTAACGAACATCACCCTTACAGCTCCTGGTTTTGTCTCTGCCTATACAAGATGGAGCCTATAGGGACGGTATGTGTTCAAAGCAGCTCTGCACCTCCTTCCTCCATCTGTCCATTGCTCATTTCTTAATAGCACTGTTAGCAAATGCATTTATCACTAATTCCGCAGTTGCTGGTAACCTCCGCAGATGAATCAAACGCAGATTTTCTAAGGTGCACTAACACTTTGCAGCTGGAATCCAGCAATACTTGAAGTTTGCAATTCTGTGCACTCTGGGTTTTGGCAGGTCTCTTTACACCCACATACCTAACAGCATAATAAACATACCCACCCCACTCCAACAGATGCAGTCTGTCCAATCTCCAGAGCATCACAGCGTAACAACACTCCTGAGAAATACAGCCTTCCTGTTGGATGTGCAGTTTTGGCATGAGGAATTGGAAAAGCTTCCTTCTCCTCAAGACAGCAACGTGCTCCAGCCCCTGCTCCTACTGAGGTGGGTTTGGGAACCCAAAAAGTGCTGGTACCTTCCAGATCAGCAAGGTACCCTAGTGACTATATTAACATTGGGTATCTCCTGACTTAGCATACTGAGCCTGATCTTTTCAGAAATCCTTATTCTAGAAACCATTCTGAAATGCCTTCCGAGGAAAGAGCTATTAGCACAGGATTACTCCTGATAAGGGAAAGACAGAGTGAGCCCCAAACATGGAGACTGAAAGGTAAAGCTTGCAAAAAAATCTGGGAGAACAGCCCAGAGAGGGGGACACTGCATCAGAAAGGGAATGAAGATAGAAGAGGTCCATAAATGCACCTGACTACATTCGTGAGAGTCACATCAGTGTCTCTCCCAAATTACTGCCTCCTTGGAACATATGCATAGCCAAGGGAACAATCTGATTCACTTAGCAATAGTCTCATCATGCAGGCAGCATTCATGAAGCATCCCAAAGAACATGGTTGCCCCATCGCTGCACCCAGAGATCCTGTGTACCTGCAGAGTCATTAGGTCAACACACCCACATACCATGCACCTGCGCCAGTGGCATCAGTTGAAGGAGTGCTGAGCACTTACAGCTCCCACTCAGCCCACAGCCCCCAGGACCTGCAGCTGCTCCACACCTTTGCCAAGTCAGGCATCTCAAGGAAGGGTGTGCAATGAGGAGCCAAAAACAGACTGGGAAGTAGAGGCAGCCTCAGTCCAAAGGCCCAGAAAGAAGCACTTCTATGCAGGGAGAGGAGGGTGATCTAGACCTGGTCAGTGCCAAGCACATCCACCCACCTGCACAGTAGCACAGCCAAGCACAGCACTATAGGTGACCTCACAACACCTGCATATTTACCCCCAAAGTCAGGTGCACTTGCACAGCACAAGCAGCTCCTTAAAGCTCTTCCTCATTGCACTGGAGCCTCTGCAAAACAGGTCCCAAGCATTGAGAGGTCCTCCGACACCTCTAAAGGATTCCAAAATTGTCCAAACTGCACAGGATGTGCTCTGCCCAGCTGTCTCCAATCCTCCGTAAGCACACCAGCCTTGTGATGATCACAGCTATGCCTCTTCTACTGTTTCTTTGGGTAAAGCTCCAAGCTCTCTCTGCAGAGACAGGCAGCCAGCAAGTGCTCAGTGCAGCAGCAGCAGCAGTAAGTGCAGGCGATGCCTGTGCTGCCCTGTGTGCCTGTTAGGGAGGTTTTGCTTCAGTTCTCAGCCTCTTCAGCCAAAAAGGAGGTTCCCTTGGAATAAAACTATCTTTTTAGTTGAGGGCACGGGCAGCAATGAGAAGACATGGTTCATCTGGATGCCTGGAAATGATGCAATAAGACACCATGGTGTTTCACAGGACCCTTGTCCTGCTGGCTGTTTGCATCCCTTTGTTCTGAAATGAGCTAACTGGGATGCACGTGTACACTGCACAACACAGGCAGAGACACCCCAGCCAGCGCGTACTGGAAGCAGTCCAGCCCTGCCAGCATCGCACTCTACCTGCGCCAGCCAGCGCAGGGCGAAGGCTTGGTTTGTTAGTCTGGACTGAGGGGAGTGTGCTGCTTCCATCATCTGAGATACCCTGGATTTCTCCAACTTGCCGCTCAGTTTAGTGTTGCTTTGTGCCGTACGGATGCTGCTGAGCGCCACAAGCTACTACAGCATTTTACAGGAACTGGAGAACAAGAAACAGGCAGCAGCACCTCCCCGTACCTGAATCAAACTTACTGTTTACCATCTACTTAGAGAAACAGCACTGGCTCACAGCAAGAGGCACATGGCAGAGGAACCACACAGTCTTTGACTCGCAAGCATGAAAATGTTTGTGCTTACCTACCTGAGAGGCACACATTAGCTTGTCCCCACAAACACACACTGCACAAGCCATAAACAAACTTCCCATAAATCTGCCGCACACATAAGGTACGAGGCACGTGTGATGGTTACCAAACGTGTTGTCTGCAGCTCTGCAAGAGATGCCAGCAGAAGAGGACACTCAGAACCAGAGGCACATGGCAAAGAAATTCAAGGTTCAAATCAACATGGAAATCTGGGGAGCAAGCCGTAAAGTGGATCTCTTCTGTAGATAGCTGGTAAAGGAGAAACAAGCTCTGTGCCCAACTCCCAACCCAGCTTTAATTTTTCAAAACGAGAAGTCGCTTGACAGTTTTTCATCATCAAAACAAAATTAATCCCAGGATTGCATCTCTCTACTCAAAAACACATCCAGAGGGACTATACAGTGATTCACACCCACAATCGCTACAGGAAACCATTTGCACTCAAAAGTGTAACAAGCTAACACTGATTCACCCACATAATTACAGGCAGACACTGATTCACAGCTACTGCAACTGCAGACAGACTGACTCACAATCAAAGCAACTGCAGACAGACTCAGGCTCACAAGCACAACTGGAAATACAACCGTGCTGACAGTGCCCGCAGTCTGTACATATGTACACACAAATAGCTGGAAAAGTAGCTAGCACCCTAACCAATGCAAACACGGCTAGCCAAGCCCTGCGCTTTTTGCTGGTGCTCTTGACCTTCACCCCACAGCCATCTTTCCTTCACCGATGGAACAATACCCACACCTCTGCAATTGTTCCTTCCCTGACAGCCCTCGCACTTGCCAAGCACAACTGTCAAAGCCTGAACCCAGGAGCAGAGCTGTATGATGCATACTCAGACACACGATACGTTACAGACACAGTAAGTGTACATGGTGCAAGACATCAATGTACATCCACTCTGATACAACATACCTGCGCATTGAGTGCACTGACAGTGTTTCCAGAATATAAGTAAATGCAAGCCAAGTATAATACATTTAGCCCATGGGCAAAGGAGATGGCAATAGACTCACCACTGGGCAAAAGCTTGAAAGGCAGGATTATTTACTACACTCTCTGGCTGGGTATGTAGTTATGTCAGTGTTCGGCCTGGGTATGTGCTACTTTTTGCAAGCAGTTGGCAGGAATACTCCTACTGAGCTGAGGGGCTAGGCTGCTTCTCCAGTGTTGAGAGGAGCAGGCTGAAGAGGACAAGGTCTACTTACAGAAAAAGAAACTGAAGTGAAAGAATGGATTAAGCAGGAAAAGATGAAGGAGAAGCTGAGTGAAGTTGGGAGAGGCAGCAGTCTACAAAGGAGAAAGAGGAAAGGAGAAAGAAGAAGGAGGAAAGCTGCATGATGCAGACTTTTGATAAGAAGCTCCAGAAGCGAGGAAAAGCAGCAGCCTCCCAGTGCTGAGCGTGTCTTGTGGTGGTGCAGAGAATGCATCTGTGCATACCCACGCGCTGAGCTCTGCTGCGTGCTGCGAACCAGGGGGAGATTCCAGGGGAAAGGATGCAGCCTCCAGCCACGAGGCCCAGGTGCAGCCGCAACCCCTCCAGCTGCTCAGAGCTCTCTCGGAAAAGAGCAGGAGTGTTGGGCTCGCGCGCTCCTGCCTCTGCGTATGTGTGTACGCGCACACTGCAGGGCACCCAGCCACCACAGGCACAGGCTGAAGGGCAGGCTGGCGAAATCCACCTGAACAGCATCACCTCAAAAGAGCCTGAAATCCTTTACCCTCTAGGGTAAAGAGAAAGTTAAGAGGAAGGCTACAGAAAGGAGAGGACTTGCCTGAGCTACACATAGCATCTTCTAGTTGTAGGCTGGACCTGCCTCACCATCTGTTATTTTTCTTCTTCGCTCTCACCACGAGGAAGCAAAGAGGACCAAGAGGTGAGGGAGCAAACCTGCTCTGCTGCTGCCATCGTATCAACTTAGGTGAGCAGCCACTCAGCGCTGCTCTTGCCAGATAGCCCACAACAGCAAGAGTCTCACCAGAGGGTCCTGGTTCTCCATTTCAGGCCGAGGACGTTGCTGTGTGGTGCAGCCAGCCAGCAGCAGATTCGGGGGAGAGACCACGGATGCAACTAACCAGGGAAATGAAGTATTTGTTCAATTCTACTTCTCTTGTGCAGACAAGAATCATTCTAGCAGAAGGCAAAGCGAGGAACAATGGATACGTGTTGCAGTGGGGACCGTCTAACGCTTCATTGCGTTACGCTACTCCTTTTTAACGATCCATACCTCAGTCCTAGTAACTCTGGGGGGAGGAGGAACGATGTGGAGCTCTTTTCCCTTTCCTCCCATACCGGCTTCAGAGACTGCAGCCCCCAAAACTCTTTTCCCTCTCCGCTCTCCTCCCCACCCCGACATAGTATCAGTGCCCATTAGGCCTGGCTGCAGGATTCAGGAGGAAATTTGACTTTGCTTTACTACACCATTCTCCCCACTCAGCCTTTGCCTTGCATTGACCGTCCGGCTCTAGGAACGGGGCTCAGGACTGTCCTCGTCCAAACATTTTCCATCGCAGCCGCTTACACCTCTCCCCGCT
>NW_010562171.1:312-2047 GCF_000687285.1 Phaethon lepturus | reverse complement strand
CTCTCCGCTGCCCGGCTTCTCCGGCTCGTTAAAATGCCCGCAAGTCTCTCATGCGGAAAGGGATCCCTGCCAGCCGCTGCAGATCGAGATCTAAATCCAGGCACCCCGAGACTGACAGTTGGGGGAAAATCCTCCAGGGCTTAAGGAAACGCACTTTTACAATACTGGAGGGATTTGTTTAAGTTTCAGTCTCGGCTTTAATTGAAAAAACGCTTCTCATCTGCAGGACCTCAGAGGAGAGGAAAGAGCCTGAAGCACGCAGTTAAAAAAAAGGGAGGAAAAGAACAGAAAAAGAACAAAAAGAGGGTGAAAAAAAAAAGGACTCCAAGATAACCGTAAACATTTATCTTTCGTATTTGTCTCCCATTTTCTTAACTGGTTTAGTCTAACTTACTTCATTTAGCCCACGAAGCAGAGGGGACTGTGTTATGAACATGAAACTGAAACCGCAATAATGAAGAGATTTCCTAGAATAAAAACGATGATTATAGAACAACATTTGAGTAACCAAATCTGCCAAAAAGTTTAATTTCCGTGTTTCTCTGGTAAAACAAACCAGTTGTGCTGCAAAGCTGGGATCAGCTCAGAAATGGATACACCAACCAAAATAAACATCTCCACCAAACAGCAAATGCACTTCTGTTTAATCATAGGCACTTCAAATCATCTTTTAAAGTCTCGGGACCACGTCTCGGAGACTTTTTAATGCTATGTTTCAAACAAGCGTCTGCTGCGAAGAGGAGAACATTGCTAACAGGTAGAAGGCGTCTGACTGAACGTGTCATCCCCGATTCTCGTATCAGGGTTGTGTCAAGTCGCGATTGAAGCAGCATGCGGTTCTGTCACAGGGCTGCCCTGTCTCGGTTTTCCTTCATTGTCCGTCCTGTCTCGCACCGCGGAGAAAGCGACGACACGGTCGTATATCGTGACATCGGTGTTGGGAGTAAATGCCTCTTCCCGCTCTCCTTATGTTAATGATCAAAACGAACTGTCTGAAACGGGAGCAGGTTAGAGTGATTCTCAGGCAGCGTTCCCTCCCACCCCCTTGCCTTTAATGCCGTTAGCCTCCTGAAGATCGGAGAAACTACTTGGACATGTCATCCAAAGGTGACATTTAGACAGCCGTCCCTCTGCGGAAGGTGAAAAAGGACGCTCGCTCGCCGATCTAGAGCAGGGAAGGATGTTTATATATAAAAACACTGATATTAAAAAAACCCAAAACATTCCGAATAGGTCGTACAACGAGATCAGGAATCGCACGTCGGCCTCCCTGCCCCTCCAGGAGAAAAACAAAAAAAAAAAAAAAAAGAAAAAAAAAGAAAAAAAAAGAAAAAAAGAAGATAGGTAGGTAGGTAGGTAGGTAGGTAGGTAGGTAGATAGATAGATAGATAGATAGATGTATAGATTTTTTTTTTTGAACGATGGGAACAATTTAAATTGATGCCTCAGGAAAGGTAAACACGGTCTATCGACCGGGCGATTTTTTTTTCTATTAAAAATGTGTAGTAAATATTGCTTGGCTTGGTAGTGTTTTTCTTAGCTGATCCTCAGATACAATCAAACCATTTTCGGACACATTCCCATGTATATAGCAGTGGTGATCTGGAGGAAGCTGTCGACGCCTGTTCAGTTAATTTAGGTTTTCTTTGTCTAATTACTGTGGAGCTTAGGGAAAAGGAGCCGGGCTCAGGGCAGTAAACTGACACTTGGGCTCTGTGTGTGGTATCCAGGCAGA
>NW_010562171.1:0-220 GCF_000687285.1 Phaethon lepturus | reverse complement strand
TCACTGTCTGGGACCAGCCCCACCCCCTCCCTGCCCGTACCCACCAGCGAGCTCTCAGCACGGAGCTGCGCTGGAGACAGACGGACACGCAGACATACACACACACACACACACACACAGAACGCTGCAGGCACACTGACACGGCGTCCCGCTCTGCCCGCGTCCTTCCCACCCCCGTGTCTTTGGTCCAGCGATCCCTGCCTGCCCTGCCTCTCGTCCA
>NW_010562170.1:0-55459 GCF_000687285.1 Phaethon lepturus | reverse complement strand
TTGGCCGGGAAGGAAGCGACCGTGCTCCCGTCACATGGAACCGCTTGGCAAAGCCGCCCGAAACTTAACCCGGCGGGGGGAGCGCGGGGAGGATAAGAGAGCAATAAAAGAAGGAAATCGGCTTCAGACCTGTGGGTAGAAAATATTTCAAGTTTCATTTTATTCAGGTGAAGAGGAAAACTGATTCTCAAGTGGCAAGGCTGATGTTCAAGGCCAACTACTGCACGAAAAATAGTGACTTGCTGCCGAAGCCGGGCTTGTCTCTGAGCCTGGGCTAGTGCACGCTGTAGAAGTGGACCAGAAGCGCAGCCGGCCCAGCCCCGAGGGGCAGCGGGCAGTGGGAGATCTTTAGGCAAAAACTAGCTTAAAAGTACACAGTATATGAGCCGCAACAAAGGGCTTTGTTCTCACTAAAGGGAAAAAATAACCATGAAGTTATTTTTAGTAGAAATTCTGACAACCCTGTAAGTAAACTGCACTTTTTGGTAATTTTGGATCTATACACTGTGTATTAAGGTAGGGCAAAAAAGAAAAACCCTAAGCAGTTTTTTGCTTTATTTTGAGTCATGTAAACTAATGGGAAAGTTGTAGGTACAGTGTGAAGTAGTGCTTGCTTTAGCTCGACTGTCTTAAATTAAGACTGGTTTCTAAAAATAGGTATTTCTGTTTGTACATAAAGTTGGCTAGACCTGTGTGCATATGCAGACCATACAGCCATAAAATGTATATTTATCTCACTGATTCAAAACTTGTAATCTTTTACATACCCTTATGTTCGTCACCAAAAGAATGAGGATATTACTGTGTACTTCATATATATATTTGCTGACAAATTACAGAAAAAAAATACATTTCAATAAATAGCAAAAAACTTTGCTTTTCTATCATCTCAGATTCTTGTATAAGTGTTCAATAATTTTACAGTAATGATGGCAATTAGTAATGCTCACAGAAAGAAGTTGTATTTTTTAAGCCAAAGAAAATCACCACATCACATTGTCTACTGCGTTTTAAAAAAATCTGAGCTCTAAACCATCTATGGAAATACACAAGTTTTCGATGAATGCTAAATAATTTTTTTATTTGCCCTCTAATGAAATTTTCAGTCTTCTGTCACCAGTTATAATGTAAAGACTGCAAAAATTCAAACAGAAAGTGTAGCAGCAGTGTGATCAAAGCTTTGAACTTAAATGCATTAAAAAGTCAGCGAAGCAGTACAGAATTCCACATACATGTGGCTAAGGTGTGTGCACGCCTACATAACTCTGAAGAGTTTTTAATTAAATGAAAGGGTTGGGGAGTTCGTTTGCATTACTGAAAGCCTCTTCAGGATCCATTCTGATATTTCTTGGATTTGGGGAACACTTCTAGGAAATCCCTCTTTAGGCCATGGTGTGCAGAGCCACACCGCCTTTATTTTTAAACACGTTCTTTGAAAACCTGACTCTGTCATCTGGTTGATCAGCTGTTTGCTATTTTGTGCTGCAGTCTGCCCGAGCAAGTACATGTATGACATCGCTGTTTGAACAATCCCATTTGTTCCGTGGGGGTACGTGCTGCTTATGTGTGCAGGATCCGGGTTTCAGTGCCAGGAGAAACTTTTTTTTTTCCTAAATTTAGCGTTCTAATTTATGGCGGGTGGTTTTGAGTATGCGGCATTACTTCGACAACAGAATTTTTGTATCAGGCTAATGTGATGTAAAATTAAACAAAAAAGGCAACGATAGGCGCCTAGAGGTTATGTTTCAATGGACACAGTAGCGGCCCGATGGGCAAACGCCCGGCCCTGCATTGGGCAAGGCTGGAACTCACGTTGTTTACATCCAGCTTCAGCCCCGCTCCTCTCAATACCCGACACTGCGCCGTGCACCCCCCCGCTGCGAGAAGCAAACGCCGGAGTCCTGCCTAGGGAAGTTTGCAGTCTGCCTGTCAGAAGGGCCTCAAAGGGTGAGGAAGAAAAGCACGGTTACAGCAGACCACGATGCTTGCAGCAGGCAGGATGGATATTGTCTGGGCTCAGGGACGGGGGCTGCACATGTGTCACTTCTTTTGCAGCGTTTCTTTAAGCGCTTGCAGAATTTAAAGGCACGCACCATCCAACAGAGGCCTATCTTGCAATACATTAACCAGATCTTTCTCAGTTGATTAATGACTTCAGGCTTTTGTTGTTGGATTTTTTATTTTTACTTTTTTTTTTACTGTAATGCAGCTGGGCCCTACGCTACAGAAATAGATAATGGATGAAATCTTGGCTCTCCTGAAGTCAGTCGCAAAACTCATTGACTTCATTGGAGCCACGTTTTCATCGACTGCATCGTAATATTTTGTATCAGCCATATGGAGGAGATTTAAAATTGGCTTTAGAAGAAATAGAAATTAACTCCTCTACAAATGATTTGCGTTGGTTGTTATCTGGTTTTTTTTCTCCAGGTAATAGAAATGGCAACACTAAGTGTAAACTGCCAAAAAGACAAATAGCTGTGTAACATTTAGATTTCCTGTAACTACAGCATAGCTCAACTAAAATATTAACTTAAAATCAACAAGGTATGTAAGACCACCAGACCTGATCTGGACCGTGGAAGGGCATGGGAAGACATTCGAAGGCACTACTGGCTATTTAGAGTTCATGACACTCTTAGGACCACGGAGACATGAAATTGTATGTCAGTGATGCTTTAATACAAGAAGCAGTTAATTAAGCAGGAGAGAGAGTTTTAATTCACAGCCCTCGCTTTTGTACATTTAGTATTATTGAATTGTGCCTTCCCTTGATATTTTAAACAGATGCATCATAATGGACTTCTTAAAATCTGATTTAAACCATAACACCAGGAAGTACAATTTTGTTAAAAATGGAGGGGGGAAAAAAGAAACTGCTTGACTCCCAGCCACTCCCACAGTCGTCTTTTCACAGACAGTTTTTTCTGATCCATTAGCCTGCCAGACAAGGATGGCACCTATCCAGCGTAAATACTACATTTTCAACATTTGGATGGTGTTTTGAGCAATATTTCTAATCCCCTGAGAATGTATACTTTCTAAATGCAATATTTTCTGCAGTTCAGAGCTAGATTATGGTAGAATGTGACTTTATAATGCAAAAAGTATTTAAAGAACTCTGTGTATGGACTCACTTACTGTAGAATAAAACTTCTTCCTTTCAGTTAGTTTAATTTACAGTGAAAATGACTTAAGCACGGCATCAAACACACTTGTTTTTTTCTGGAATAGGGAGGATCCAGACATGATTTTGGAGGAATAACTCCATGTGTAGACAAGATCTGTTGCTACTGTTTAGCAGTATAATCTGCACTGTGCATATCTTAAAGTGGAAAGCCGCTAGCATCTTTGGGACCCAATATCTTCATAGGACCAAACTCTTCACTGTGTATATTCCAGTAATACCCCACTGACAGTGCCAGATGCTGACAGAACTCCGCATTGGAAATAATTATGAAAATGAGTTGATCTACATCCATAGCAAGCAGTGGATATTCTTAGAGAAATAACTTGTTTTGAAATTCCCATCTCTATTTTAAATCCTTCCCTTTCTCGTCAAAGGGAAAATGGGCAATATTTGAACTGAACCCAAATAAATTTTTTACTCATTGTTCTTTAAGTAAAAACAACGTAGCTGGTTTTTATAGTCCTGTGTAGGGGAGGAACCGCACCCAGGCATGGCAGTTACATCACAAGCTGCAGGCTGGTGTGGATTTACACGGCTGAAATATACACCATGAAATGTGTGTTTGCAATGAAAAAACTTGACCTATCTTTAACTACAGCAGCATTGCTTAGGACTGTTTTAATATATACCAGATACAGTCCATTAAACTGGAACAAATATAATCCTGAAAATACTAGCTTCACATTTTCCTGGTTGTAGGTAATTTTCCATACTCATAATCTGCTGTTTTGAAAGAACGTCCTTATTTCCTGACTTTGAAGTACAGAGCAGTGTTTTTGTCTCCTGTTCAGCTTCCCCGCCTTCCCTTCAGTTTGTGGCTCATGATACTCTGTGTCTTGGGTCCTGTATTTACTCACCTTCAATCAAATGTTGTCAGCTGCTGTGTGATTCTCGTTCGCCAGTAGCTGCCTGCGGATATCAAACTTGCAGGTCTGGTAGTACAGTAAAGCCCAGGTCATGGAGCCTAAGCGAAGAGGGAGCCCGACAGCCACCTGGCTACAGCAATAAAGAAAAAGAGAAATTGGAGATTTTCATAATGAAAAGCTGAGTAGGAATTCATGGCTTTCAAGCTGGTAGAAGTGTTTTACCGTGGACCTGAAGGAGAGACAGGTCAGCGTGACTGGCTGACTCCTGGCTTGAAACCAGAGCTGGAGAGATTTCCCCGAGCCTGTCGGCTGCCCCAGCAGTGGCCCAGCGCGTGGGCAGGCAGCCCGGGCACAGCAGCCCGGGCACAGGCAGCCCGGGCACAGGCAGCAGGGCTGTGCCAGTTCTTTCTGGCAGAGAATCTGGCCTTACATTTCCAGCCTTTGTCGCTGCAAAAATAGCCTTGCAAATACCAAGCCTGAGTAAACTAAGGAGCTGGCAGGAAGCTTGGAATAATGGTTCTGAGAAGTGTGAATTGTGCCCGTCAAATGTGATACCTTAGAGGCCTGATAACAATGCTTTCAGTGCAGGACAATATTAACTATTAAATGGCAAGCCCCGTCAACACAAATAACTGGCTAAACTGCTTATCCTGCTGGTGGAATCCATCCATGTGCAGAGGAAATGCAAACTTCCCAGGCCTTATGCATTGATGGTGGAAAGAGAATGTCACGGTTTGGTATGTCTCATTCTTGTCACTCTGCTCCCTTCTGTCGCATCGTGGACTTTGTCGAATCAGCACATACTTGGTGCGCCCTGTGAGGGAGGTGAGATGGGGAATAAGCAGAAGGAATACAGGTGTATCTAGTAGTTCTGGCTTTCACTGAAGAATCTGGCTTATGCCCACATCAGAATAAAGCAATACAGGATGATGTGGAGTGCTATCGGAAGAAGACTGATATGTTCAGGAGGGTTCAAATTTTGATGATTAGCAAGAGAGACACAAAATGAGATACTGAGTGACAAACACCTGTTTTGGCCTTATCCTAGTATGGGTAATGGTGAGACCGTTAGTCCCATTTCTTTTCTAAGAGCAACTGGAGTATTTTGTCGGTGGAGAGTTTTGTCTTACACAAGTTCTTACACAAACCATACTGCCAGTTACATCAGGGTACCTGACAATCTAAGATAGAAATGAAGCTGAATGTATGACGTCTTGGTCGTTCTGGACAGTAAAGTCTCCTCTCCTTGTGTCACTGTTCCTGTAGCAGAAGAGCTAAAGAGCTCCTCCTGAAATGCTGTAACTTTAGCACCCTGGGAGCGATGTCTCAGGATGGGTCCAGCCACAGGGGCTGGAGCCCCTCTGCCACCCTACAGTTCTGCCTCGCTCAGGGCTCCTCAGCAGCACCCACCAAGGCACACACCCGCCACCCCTGCTTCATGGATAGCACATTCAGTCCATCAACCAGAGAAGCTTCTTGGTCGCCTCAAAGCTGACATGATTGCAGTGCGAGCAAAGCCAGCGGAATTTTGAAATCAAATTGGAAGGGACATCCCTTCGGAGGATGTCCACCCCTACTTACACCAAAACTTTGTGTGAGTAAACTGTCATCCATTCTCTGCTTACTATTGTTTAGAGCATGCCGCATGTGAAAGCCAGAGCCGTTGGAGTAGGAAGAACAGCTGAAATATCTCTAATGACATCCAGTGCTAGAAAGTGCTTTGAAGTTGTATAGCTGCTATTCCTTTTCTATGATTTCCAAATGCACAAGGAAAAAAAGAAGAAATATCAATGTTAAAAGCATCAGTCAGTCTATTTAACTGGACAATAGTTGTCTGTGTCATTTCTTTTCTTCTTACGATGTTCTGAAGTGAAGATGGGAAAGCAGAGAATTTTCTTGATGGTTATAAAACATGCATTATTTACTTTTGAGGAAAAAAAAAAAGTACATAGTATTTGCCAAAGGCAAGCATATTTAGGTATTTCAAAAAGTGCATTTTTACCTAGTTATGTATGACCCTTGATGGTGAGTCTGACTGTGATGTGGGTCACTGATCACTCTAAAGTGCCACCACCATTTTTCATCATCATCCATCCATCAGTGACACTGTCACTTTGAAATCTAACAAATGTTTGCTGATTTTAATTCATTCCCATTCCTACCAGATCACTGTTATCCCCATACAAGACAGGGCGAGAAAGGCTATGGACTCATCCTTAATGAACTCACTCCTCACACCTTGCTAGTACAGTGGGGACCACAAGTTGCCATGCCCCTTTTAGGAAGGCCAGTATAGTCCTTGGTGATCTGCTTGGCCAGTTTTGCCAGCAGCGTAAGAAAATACCAGTTTGGATGAGTTTCAGCTTTCTCAGCTTTGAGGCGTGATGTAAGGACAGGGAACAGGATTGAACCCCAGGGCTGGCGGACCCCATTGTGGTCTGATTGCTCTGACCATTGCACACAAGCTCCTCCTGTAGCAACGCCAACAAATGCTAACACAAGATACCCCAACAGTTAATGCGGACTGTGAACACATAATGCTGCACTTGCTCTCCGATATATTTTGTCTCGACCTTGAAATGATTATGACATTCACTCCATGACCGTCATTTAATATGTATTTTATTGGGCATTTTAGATCATGACTTACTCAACGGGAAAAGGTAATATTTTTTTTTTTAATTCTCTCCAAAGTATAGATTCTGCTCTCTTGACTTAAATAAGCAGGTTCTTCAGCTGACTGCAGTAGGTAAGGTACCCCTCAGCATGAGCAGACCCAGGAGAACGTGAAACCCTGGGCCTGCACTTAGTTCTGCAAGCTCCAGTGAACACAGTGAGGCTGTGCATGGCCACTGGTTCCCATCAAAGGGCTGCGGTAGGCATCAGTATGTGCCTTGGCATGTGTTGCAGCTGAAAGATTTACTTAGTATTTCACTATTTTTACTATTTTCGCATTTTAAAGCACTGAAAATACTTTGAGGCTTTTTTCTTCCCACAGTTCCCATTTCTTGTATATACAAGGGCTAGTTTATAACAATCTGTATCAGCTAATAAATTGGAAATCAAAGGCATATCTGCAAGAACATTTAACAGCATAGTAGGTGGGAAAGAACTACAAATCTCACCTGTTACTCTGCCCAATGACCCAGAGAAGAGAAAGAAAATAGAAGACTACTGACAGCTGTATACCCACATAAAAATAGTAAAATACAAAGCTGCTTAATGATAATAGTTTTTGTTTTAATTTTGTGCTTATACGTGAATCCAAATAATTTTCATTCATTGTTAGACATATTTCGTCTCGTGATTACATCTAGGTACAACAAAATTAAAGCTTTCTAAAATATAATTGCCTGAGAAAAGGAACTGCTGATACACTTTTCAGTATAGTCCCATGACTGACATCTCTAGCATGTTGAAATACATAAATAAATAAAGTTAATTGCTACATGGTTTAAGCAGTGAAGGAATTGTCATAACTTTTATATTACTACATTAAATTGTTTAGATAAATTGCCTGATGTAGGTCCGGAGAGTGGGACCAGTTTGTTTTTGTCTGTCTTAAAAAGGGCTCAGAAGAACATGATTCCTCATCAAACATCCACTGAAAGAACAACTCACTGTAATACACTGAGATAAAGAATGGTTTCAGGAGGGGAACATGATTCTTTAGCAGGTGGATCCTAGTTGTCCTTGACAGCCAATGAAAAGTCACATAAAGTTTACATTAATTGATTTTATTGTTAATCTGCTTGAAATTTTGTCAGCCAAAAGGAAAAAAAAACCTGAAAGGTGCACTATCACCCACTTTATGCAGTGTTTGACTGTACAAAAATGATGTTCTTGCAGAGAACTTCACCAGCAAGCTGCAGAATGCTTTTACAAGATTTACACACTTTGCTTCAGCCTAGGGCCATACCGACTGTCCATACTTTACATTGCTGCTTCTAATATTTGTATTTCTCCACTGTGGGCTGCAATGTCACATTACGCTGGTGCTGAGCCCACACACCTCTCTTCATGATTTTCTCCCAACAGTGCTGGAGATGGCCTTTAACATAAAAAAGTTTTCTCAGCGTGCAAATATGCTGACACAGGAGATTTCAGCGCAAAAGTACACAAAAAAAGTCCTTACTATTGGCACGCGGTTTTGTACATTTCATTAGCAAAGAGGGGAAACTGCAATGGAAAGGAAATGTCTTCCGAGAGGAGACTTTGGTAGTTTCCTTAACTTCTTTTCTGGATGAGTGGTGTTAGAAGTGGTGTGATTACTGGGCTAAATTCTACGTGATTACCACTTTAACCTTACTCCTCTCCACATTTTACTGTCAATAATATACATTAATGTAGTTAGCAGAATATGCTGTTGTGTTCTGGAACTACGTACTGCCTGCTTATAAAAGATTTCAGTGATACGGCATTGCTAACTGGAGGTGTGCAAATGCTTTAGTCAAGTATTTTATTTACCCAAAATTTTGCCCAAACAAAGATATTTTTTAAAATTCCCCAAAAGACTTTTTTTTTGTCTTTAGACAAATTCTTTTGTATTTTGTCTTTAAGTGAAACTTCTTTTCTTTTTTGTCTTTATATTCAATCCTAAAAGATCAGTCAAGACACTTCTAATTGTGCGACATTTCTAATACCTAATATCAATTTCAGTGAGCTTGCAGTGTATAGCTAGAGTCCAATTTGCTTGTGCTAATTGTTGAGAATTGAGGTGGTGATCAATAGCAAACTCAGTTTCTGAGTGTTTGGTTTGGAGGGAGCCTGTATCGCTCCCGCCTGAGGATGAAGCTCTTCCACTCTGTTGCCCTAGTGTCAAAAATGGGTTAACGCAGTGTAGCTGGTGGCCATGCTTGCTACAGGGGTAACATTTTTAAATGAAAGGTCCTGACAAAGAGAGGGGGATGAAATCCTATCATAGAAAGGAGCTTTTCTTTGCTCACTCCCATTAAGTTGCCCAGCTCATTGAGGACAGACATTCACTGCATGCACACATCTGGCCCAGCCTCTCTTCGTCTAACACCATTCATCACGACCTGTCATGTTAGCCATGCTGCCCACATTCACCCAGCACACCGCAGAAAACTTTCCTCTCTCAGCACCTTACATTTCACTCCCTCGTAGGCATCCTTTGTTCATTCTAACAACAAAATGGTACCATTCAGGAGCTGTAGCAACATAATTGGTAGTTACACAGCACACTCCTCCGGTCACTGAGAGCTCTGCGCGTGCATCATCATGCTAGGATTGCTGCAGTGTCGTGCACTGCTCCAAAAAAAAGTAAATCAGTGTTTTCATGATGCTTTTTGGCCCTGCGATTTCAAGAATGCTTTGTAAATATTCGTTCTCTCCACATACATGCTAGGTGAAGCCAGTCCAGAGAGTGACAAACTGAGGCAGAGCATGACCTTGCCTTTACATGGCAATCAGCAGTGAAACTCAAAGTTTCTTTAAGTCCATTGCACTTCAGTGTGATAACTTCCAAAAATGCTGATCTCCCCATCATAGTGATTAAATATTAAACTTTTTATTTGATATATGTTAGTAAAAAACATAGGGAACCTGGAACAAATTAATTAATCTGAAAACTAATGAAATAAGGAAAATGCTGGTTATTTATTGACTGATAGGGCAACATGCTAGGAAGTATTATGTCTCTGTGGAATATGAGAGTAAAAAACATAATTATACTTGTCTCATTGCTGCTACATAGTTGCTTTGAACCCTGGTGGTCCGTACCACTATTTCTGCTCTTTGAACATAATTTCAGATTTTTCCACCTCATCCTTCAGCCCTGTCAGCCAAGTAGGCCAGTCCATTGCAAGTTTATGATTATTGAGACCAGAATCATGCAGACAGAGGTGTCCTGCTGCCTGTGAAAAGGGAGACTACAAGGGCAATGCCTCCCAGGTACGACCTCCATGGAGGGAGCACGGACAGGACCATCAGGCAGCTTATGCCATTGATAAATTGGGCCACTCCTTAAAGGCTGATATTTGAACTTTGATTTGTATTGCATTTTTGTCTGCTGAGTACCTGTCCTAGGCCATTTGTAACAGGCTTCCATCGCTTATACTTAGCTCATTATCAGTGAGGATGAGGGAAGGAGCTCCTTATTTGTGTACCTTAATGCACACTTCAATCAGTTCGTGAGAAGGTAGACATGAGAAATGTGAGATACTTGCAGTCTCTTAATCCCTTGTACCCCATTGCGGCACTTAGGCTTTTTGTTTGTATGTTTGTTTCTGTTTCCACTCTTCTCTTTTTTTAACTTCATCTTCTCCAACTGCCCCTCGAAGCCTGCTTTTTGCCTCTGCTTTATCCAGCACCCTTGCCCCTGCTGCTTTCTCTGCTGCCTGCTCTAGATGACTACATTAGACTGTCATTCTCCAAAACAAAAGTCTATTATTTTCCCTCTTAATTTTCTCAGTCATATCGCATCTGTCTCCTCAGTCATCTCAATTCTCGTCAGGCTCAAAACCTTGGTACCATCATTAAGTATTTGCGCTTTTTTTGCCAATATTTATTCCACTACTCAGTATTATAGATAACATTTCCCAAGTACATCTGTTCTCATCTCTCTCTGCACATCTTCCTCACTCTGTCCAGACTATGGAGTGACTCAGCTCTATACAGCCTTTTCTTCACGTGGTTATGTTAGTATTTGTTTAAATGAGATTCACCTGAAATAGTCGTTTAAAAGTTGGGCAAGTAGAGAGATAGACACGTAGGTCTGCCTAACAGATCAACCTGTGCTCCCAAAGCAGGAGACCAAGGCAGAAGAATATGGCCTTATTTTGTGCCGTGGTAGCTGCACACACTTAAGCTTTGTGAGAGGCAATGAAATCGCATGCAAAATCTGGGCCAGTATGCCAGCTGTGGTTTTGACCTGCACCCTGGTTTAATAGGCAAAACAGTTACTGTCAGAGCTGTTCAGAGTGATTTTTATTAGCTACTCATCACTGGAGAAATGTCCCACACCACAGCTAGGTCCTTATGCTACGACAGTTAGCAATGCAGGGGAACCCGAGACCAAAAAAAGAACAAACACAAGGCTTCTCGGAGGAAACTACAGAAACATAATCACCATTTCTATTTAAGTTCTTTTTGTTTCCCAGCACAAGAACATCAGCTGCTGGTAACAGAATGACTAACATCCCTGGCTATTTGACCAACTGTACTGAAAGCCCAACACACCAAGCCTTTAGTTCATAACTCAGCTATACTGTCTTATAACCACTGCTACCGCCCTTTCTTTTTTCCAGCTCTTTTATTTAGGTTATTCAGGGCAAGTTTTTTCTTTCTACGTCAGCCTGTGAATCACCTGGATCACTCTTGGAGCTGAACAAATAGCAATTAACTCAAAAATAATAAGCTGTCAAGGTTTTCTAACAGAGCACCAGCCAGTCCTGCCAGCATTACACTGTAGAGTAACAGAGCATTGGTTTATCACAAACACCAAATTAACCTACATATTTCAGAAGAAAAATGATTTGGTAAGGATCTATGTTCTTTCCTCCACATTTGACATGCAACAATGACTGTGTCATGGTGCCCTGAATATCTTGTTGCTGGACTGACAGAGTCCATGAGGCACAACGGCTACGAAATGTGGATCCTTCCAAGACATTTTATGCTTGTCAGGTTGGCAACAGATTTGTGCTGGTGATGAGACTTGACTGAGTTGCTGAGCATTGCAGGCCTGTTTCTGTTTACCTTGCCAGCCCATTTGCAGCCAGCTGTTCTCCAGCAGGAGACAATGTTAAAGCAAACACACACATGGAAATTGTCCGTAATAATTAAGATCCCAAGGCAGCAAGTCCCTTAAACACATGCTTAACTTTGTTTAATCAGGTGACTAGTGTAAAGGTTCTCCTGAAATGTCTTCTACAGTTGTCCAACTTATTAAAATCACCTTAAGCTGATGAAAAGGTAATTATTTTGGTCTTCCATGCATATGTCATCCAATAATGCCCACATGGCTTCAGAGTGGGCGTTTTTCTGCAGCTGTCCCAGAATTTCTTTCATATTTTTGATTCCTCTCTCCTGTTGACTCTTTGACAGCACTTCTGCCTGCCAAATTCTCAATTTGTTGATAATTCATCTTCTCACTCTTTATATCTTTTGTTATTAAAAAATAGAAGAAGACTCTTCATTCATGTTAGTAAACCTGTTTATGTGTCTTACCTCTGTACCCAAAGATTCTAGGGCTTGTGTGCTTTATGGGAATAAATGTGATTAATAGATGTGTGTGAATATTATAATCTTGGTCATTATCATCAGTATTTAGGAGATGGGCTTCCCCGTATTTTCTTAGTATGCATTACAAGATTAAGAGCTGTTGATATACAGAAATGGGAGTGGATATCTGTAGCAACTAAATAATCTTGGAGGAAAACTAGCAATTAGACAGATTATAAATCCTGACGTAATAAAAGGACTTAAGAGACACGACTTGTAAAGTAGACATGGCCAGTCATGGACTCAAACATTTTTCTGAGGGAGAACCCTTGTCAGGCCTTTTTTGCTCCTCTTTCTTTCTTACAAATTCCCAACTTGGGTCTGCCAGGTGAAGTACTTCAGTAAAACAGAGTTGCCCCTGTGGAAGCGAGAGGCTTTGGGCAGTTAAGCAGGTAAGGCTTCAAGGACACAGAACATAACCATGAGCTGTCCCTAGAAGAGTGTCACTTGTTGGGGACATCAGAGCAGAAGTTTGATGCACCTGGGCGAAGCTGGCCTGCCTGAACACAGGCAGTCTCACACTAACTTTGCTGGAGCTTTCAGATAGCACAACCCTGAGCTCTGGGTAGTTTGCTCTTGTCTAATGTGGAGGCAAGCGAAAACACCAGTAGTTTTAGAGGTCAATTGTTTAAGAAGAAGAGAAGAGGTATAAGAGTCTGACCAGTCTTTACTACTTACTTTTCTAGCCATTACTGCTCTGGCTGGAA
Source organism: Phaethon lepturus (assembly GCF_000687285.1). Classification (NCBI taxonomy): domain Eukaryota; kingdom Metazoa; phylum Chordata; class Aves; order Phaethontiformes; family Phaethontidae; genus Phaethon; species Phaethon lepturus. The sequence goes on along the minus strand of NW_010562170.1, from coordinate 42,452 downwards.
GTTTATCACAAACTTGAGATAAAAAAGCAGATACAACTCTTATGTCAATTTTATACAAGTTTCTCTACTGTGTGTCATACGTACGCTGGTACAGAATATAGACACTGAGAATAATCCTTCTCAGGGTCTGAGTACTGAAAGTACTGCAAGTACTTCCTTGTCACAAAGCTTGCCTCAGACAGCTGTATGCAAGCCAAAACCTCCTGCTTGGTCTTTGGCTCCCATGCAAATAGAGAAGAGCTGAGCTGCTGCTTTCCCTTCCTCACAAGCTCCCCAAACCTACTAAGGTGGTCTGAGGAAATACCAGAGGGGACATCTCAGCACCACACTGTGTGCCGCTCTGGAAAAACAACCCATGTCACCAAAAATGGAAAAAAAGGCTCCACAATGGTTACTTCCAAATGCCATTAACCTGCTATCAACAAAAATCTACACCGTGGCATGACAACAAATCAGTATTTCTGTGTACGATGAAGCATAGTGGAGCCATCTGCTCACAGTGTGTGGCCTGCATCTCAGGCTGCAAAAGCATCTGAAAAACTTGTTGCACATTTCTGAATGTCACATCTCTACTACAAATGTTTCCATCTGCATAGTAGTGTGGTGCTCTGCATCTTATCTACCACAGCATTTGCAGATTCTTAATCCCTTTAATGGGTGGTTTTAATCATGCTGGTTGTCAGTTGCAACCACCATTCTTCCCCTCATGATCCTTATGATCCTCATGATCCTAAGGAATCCTTAAAGGTCCCTTCCAACACAAACCATTCTATGATTCTGTGATATTAATGTTGGTAGTTCATCACTGCAGCAACTTTCAGAGGATCTCAGCCTTCTGAAACATTGCTATCAGAAAAAAAGAAGGTACTGTTCCAAATACTTCCCTTGAGGGGCTGTAACAGTCTGAGTTTCCCAAAAGATTCCGTTTGTGACACCTGTATCTAGTTGAAATGCATTTCAAATGCAAACTCTGTGCTGGCTGTGGCTTTGAAGAGCAGCAAGGGCTCTCAGTCCTATCTTTCCTTGCTTTAAGACTTTTTCACCAGTCTGATTTCCTTTTGTTGATCCACGTAATGCAACAGATACTTTCGCCTTTGGCAATCATGACATCACCTTTAAAAATACATACCATCACCTACATACCAGGGAATATTTTCCTTTGAAGTCACTAAAAAGCACACAAGGAAGTAAAGACAGATGAGAAAGATAAAACATTTTTGAATTTTACTGACCTTCCCATTGAGTGCTTGATGCAGATGTGTGTGATCACCCATGAAACGAAGCCCGCTTGTCCCCACTCCCTGTGACCCCGCACCCCTTCACTCCTGGGCTTATCTAAGGCTTCTTGCTTTCAACGAGAGATGAGGTTTCCAAAGCAGGCTATGAGTGAAGGCATTGTACTAGCAATATGATTTAAATAAAGTCATCAGGCTGAGCACCTTTCAAGCTTTCTGGCACTCAGATCCAAACTGTGTCCTGTGGCACAGGCCAGGCAGGGCTGGTCTAGCACAAAACTCTTACTTTGTATTTAAATGTTGGCTTCATGTTGCAATGAATGAGCTGAATCTAGCATGTAGGTTTTGTACTTACTGTATTTTATCATTTTTATGATAAATATTAAACTCTATCCTGGGGCAGAGAACAAGTCAGGAGGGAGGTCTTGCATGGCACCGCATCTACCTGCAGAGATAAGCCCATAGTTAACCATTCTGAAGAACTTTTGGACAACTCTGTGGTGGGGCCTTCGCTGTTTCAGCCATGGCGTAGCCTGCAGGAGGCTGTCCTGGGGACCCAGGCCCGGGATGCATAGGGAAGAGAAGGGGGTGCCATAGGAAGGAGCTTTCTTCTCACCCCAAGCTGGACCAAGGAACAGGCAGGGCCCTGCCACAGCGCTTACCTCAGCAATGACAACCGTAGCTGGTATGAGCTGAAAGTGTTTTGGTGCCACCATGGCAAGGGGGAAAAGAGACGGTTGCTAGTTGCTCTGAGGAATGCCAGTTCGTCCCTCTTCACCCCCGAGAAGAGCCACACCGGGGATGGTGCACACTTCTCCTGTGGCTCCAGGCTGTCCCGCTGCTCAGGGAACTGATCCCTCTTTCTGCTTACAGGGAATCTCAGAGAGGAATGCGGGGGGAATCCCCAGAACAGAGAGTTGAGCAACAGCTGAGGAACTGAACACTGAATTTCAATGTTGTGAAGTGCATTCCCGCACAAAGCCTCATTAAAATCATAAAAATCAAATTCTAGACATTAGGGACTCTTAGCCAGCACTTTTAGACACCATGGATGCTTATTATCATGTCCACATTGTAGCGGTTTTGATAATCTGTGATGTAGCATAGATACAGTCACGGAGACTTTACCTGCCTGCATTTATCATTCCGGAAAGATCATGTCTATTAATCACCGATAAGAGCACAGCCTATTGTGTCCCTGACAATTAGAGCTCTCTGCCAGCAGAGCAGACGCAAATGCCAAGACGAACGAAATGTAAGATCTTTTTAAGGGTTTGGATTTTTCTTTTTCAGAAAATCTTGTACATGCTATAAGTAGGGTCTTGAATTTTTGTAGTCTTCTGCAAGTGAATCTTAAACTCAATTAAATTAAAGCAGGTATAAATACCTATGCCCAGAGCAGGGAAGGGAAGGCAAAGACCTGTTTCCAGCCTCCACAAAAATATGTTGCAACTTTAAATAGGGTCGGGGGGTTGCCTTGCCTTTGGGAGTTGTGCTAGAGACAACTCAGAAAATACGGGTTTGAATATACCGGAGCTGAGCTGACGCCCCAGCACTAAGCACACGCAAGTTCCCTGCTTTCAGAGGTGAGGAGAATGACCTGGAGCCGGGCAAGAAACCTTGTTCTGGGCCCATAAGACTTTTCAAAATTTGTACCAGTTAGCTGCTCTGTCCTGGGATAAGATCAAGCCAATTTAAAAAAAATAAAATAAGACCTTTGTAAAGCGTGAGTAAAAAAGAGAAAGAGAAACCATAGCAAAAAACAAAAGGGAATAAATAAATGGATAAACAGATCATAGATGTGATCGGGGGTTCTGCAGGTCATGCCGTAAATGGTTTGAGTGGACTGGAGACAGCAGACATTCCCAGGCAGGTTTCGCTTGTTTTAAGTCTGTGACCCTTCTGTTAGGCTGAGTTGAGTCCACCTATTCTCTTTTATCCCTGTTTTTAACCACAAAACAAAGCTAAGAAACCTTTCCTGACAAAGGAGTCATTGAAAATTTCCTTGAAAATGTCTCATTTTGACAAATAAGCATGAACAAATTATCTAATAAGAAAGTTCCCAGCCATTGCAAACAACTTACCCATTTATGCCTGAGTAAGATCAAACCTTTCAGCATTTGGTTATGCATTTTACGATTTAAACTTTATTTTGCCTAGACAAATAATAGTACAAAATAGTATTTTGACTATTTTTTGTCAGAATAAAGCATGTTATCTGTATCTTACTTAAACAAGGTTGCCATAGTAAAGTGTCTGAACTCCTTCAACTGGTTTTGCTACTTTCCCCAGTATTAAGCTAATTTTAAAAATACATTGAACTCACAGAAAGAACAGAATTTTTCTCAAGTTCATCGTAATTATCCCTTCTTTTGGACTCTTGTACTCTCTCGAGGGCAGATCTCTAGTCTTCATCTGTGAAGCATCTAGTACATAAGACTGTAAAGCATTGATGCAAGGGCTGTGAAAACTGCTCTGGGTTTGTGTGGTTCTCAGTACAAGGCGGCCCAGGTTCACGTCTGCCTCTTTCAGGGCTGGGGCAGCTGATGGTACGTGCCGGGAGCTGGCACCCGGGAACCCTGACGAGGCAGCTTTGGAGCGCTCAGGGTTCCTGTCAGAGCTGTGCCCTTCCGTTTCCCTTCCACGGGAAGGTGAAGGTAAAGGAGAAGCTGGGGGAAGGAAACGTGAGCACATCTGGGTCTTACCTGCAGGAGGCTCAGAGACCGTGGAAGCAGGCACTCCCACTGCTGGATGCACATTCCAGACGTACTCCTGGGTCTCCTCTTTCAGATACGGCCTAAGGGGCTGCTTCAGTGCAGATAATAATTTATGACAGCAGCACATGGTTACATCTATAAGAATAACATGTTCATAATAATTAATATATGCTTTCAGAGTGTTTCAGTGGCCATAAACAGCACTTTAATTTGTTTCTTCATTTCCCCAAAGTTGTTACCTGGTATATGAGAAGTCCAAAGCAGTGTTTTTCAAGCCCTAGCAAGATATACAGTTCTTGCAAACAAGACAAAAATTGCTCCAAAATTTTTTTTCCTATGAACTGACTTGTAGTTTATTTCTGCCAGCATTCTGAACTCTGAGTGAGTTTGCTGCTGGAAAACCAGAGACAGAGAGCACATTTTGAGGCTATTTGGTTTTTGGAGTTTTACAGGGTTGAAGAGAAACAACATTTACTCTTGGTTGCTATATATTTCCCCTCTATTTATTTTCAAATCAGCTGGGTTTTCTGCAGAAAACAGAACTCTCCTTTTCTTTCCCTTTTATAGAAAGACGTATTTATATTTTAATTCAGGAAGGCTGCCACTTGGAGAGAGTGGAAATTGTAGGAGCAAGGTTGCAGCATGTGTGATTTGGGGCAGTTGTGTACATTCTAGCACTGGTACAGGAACCAGAAGTATGGACATTGGCTTGCTTCTGAATAGAGGAGCCATTGATCGAAAAGCATTATCCCTGCACATGCTGCTTTCCCCGTCAAAAATCCACCCTACTCTCACTGCAGTGTACCTTTGGAGTGAAGCCACTGGCTAGTGCAGTGGCATGAATGAGGAATTCAGCTCTGTGGCCCTCGTTTCTTGGGAGGGGGACAAGTGGTAGCGAGAGAGACCCCATGTCAGGCAGGGGAAGCTCTCGCTGGAGCCAGTGCTGCTGAGGAAGAAGCGAGGTGCTACAGCAGGAAGGGACAGAGCTGGGGAGGGTGAGCCATGAAGGGAAGAGGAGGATGGAGCTGGAGTCTCAGAAGGATCTGACCTCCGGGGTTAAATGATGTTTTCCTCTACTTACGTCAGATAATGTGTCTCACCTGAACAACTTAGATCTGCACACTCCTTCTCCATCAGGAGGGATGTGAAGAACTCAAGAGGGCTGTCTTATGACCTCCCTACATGGTGGGCATTTCTCACCGAGAAAGCCTTTTTCGCAGGAAGTGTTTCTCAGAAAAGAAGTCTTCCTGATGAGTGAGAGGAGCTTACTGGCAGAAGGATGGGCTCTAATAGAAGGAAAGCGCAAGTCCATTGGACCAAAATAGTGCGTAGCTTCTGAATAATATTGTGCATTTGTTTTTAACTACCAACAGTCACAGCTTAGAAAACTTCATTTTCTAGTCAATTCTCTGAAAAATAATTAAGCACTCAGCCACTACTTTTGTTTGGGGAGTGTTAGCATGATTTTTAAGCCAGTTTATCAAAGCAAGAATTTTGTTCTAAGAGAATGACCAAATTAATCACTACTATGACATGATAGACAAGATCTGAAATCAGTACAGATGTTTCTGTCCAGTTAAAATGGTAGAAGCAGCATTGTTACAGCAATGTAGACATTATTTTCTTTCCGTAAAGTTGAACATTTTGCTCTGCACTCTTACTTTACCCTTGTAGATGAGATTTTATCTGACAAAAAAAAGCCTGTTATCCCATCAACAGATCCTGACCAGGCATGGTATCCCATCAAGGACTCATAAGAAGCATCTGATATTCAAAGGAGAATCATGAAAATTATGGTTGTTATAAGACAATGGTAGTTTTTTCATTGTTAGGTAGCATAAGATGGGCCATTTTAAACTGTTGGGTTTGGGGTAAAGTTTCTCCCTTCTGAGCATTCAAGAAAAATGAAAGGCAAACTGACAAGCTGATGTTAATTGAAGCTTAGGGGTCATTTATAAGCTCTTGTCCTCTTAATTTTTTTGACCTGGAGAAATTTACCTTTAAATAAATCTCATGGTCAATGGAGCCCTAAACAATCCAGACCCTTGGAGATGTCCTTGGAAAGAGAACGATTTATCTATAGCTGAGAAGTGCTTTCAGAAATGTCCAGAGTAATAATGAAATCTGTGGAAAAGACAAATAAATGAAAGTTTGTTGGAAGCCATCGAATGTGGGTCCACAGGTGCTTTCTGGGACTGGGAATGTTTGGGGCATTGGAACCAGAGCACACCTCTCCGTCACTGGGATGAATCGATGTCACCTCAGCCGAGGCTGAAACTTGTCCGCATCTCACATCTGTTGGGTGGCCTGTGCACAGTGAGTTGTCAGTGTTGATGCAGCTTTTAGTTAATTAGGGGTTATCATATGCATGGCTTTCCTCACTGTTTTACACAGGAATTTAGGAACTGATGTGGCTTAAACTGAGTCACACTGTGGGGTCAGAAAAGGGGAAGTCAGATGTGATCTGTGGCTAATCAAAAGGCGTTTGAAACTTTTCTATAGATAAAGCAGATTTCTGTATGAAACAGTGTATTGTCATTTTTACTAAAATATTCTTCCACTGTCATTGTGTTCAATTGCAAAAGCAGGTGTGCAACTGAAAATACCTGAAAATTCAGCAATAAAATATCTGGAAACTGCACCAACACTGACAACTCACTTCACACAGGCCACCTAGGAGACATCTCTGGAACTCCACCACACTTCTCCTCCTGCTGAAACCTTCTTGTCCACATCTTCAACATTTTGTTGATGTTCTTCCTCTTCCTACGTTTCTGCCAAAATTGACTGGGAGAAAAGTGTCATCTCTGTTCATACAGCTGGAGTTTCTCCTCCTTTCTGAAAAACAGCAGGAAAGAAGGAGCAGAGCATTAGAAAATCCTCAATCTTGTTTTGATGTCAATAAGAGTTTCACATAAGTTAAAACAGCAGTTCTAAGCGTAGAAAGGACTCTCTATGACACTGATTTTATAAAGAGCATTTGTAAATGTTATGCAAGCTGAACTGATCTGCAATACCTAAACTTTTCATTGCTTTTCACGGCAGAGGAAAGAAGATATTATAAATATGTAAAATAAGGCACTGGTACATTAACATAAATAACTCTAATAAATTGTAAAGCTTTGTAGAAAACAGAAAACCACTAATGGAACAACACACATTTGTTGATTCTTAGAGCAGACACTGGCCATACATCATGCGCCAAAGCAAGTGCTAAGAGCATCAGCACATAGCAGCGTTATTTCAACTTCTTTTATGGGCGGGATTAAATAGTCATCAAAGCAGCCCATACTGAGACTGCTGATTGGTTCCAACAGCCACCGATTCCCTTTTCTACTTTTTGTTGGCATATAAGAGACTATGACAGGAACTTCTGTGTCTGGGGTTCTCTGTAATATTTACATCCTTACAGCAATACCTTTATGGCAGTTGACCACCAGATTATCAATAATGAAAACTGCCCTCCCAAAAGGGCCAGCCCAGAGGCCAAAAGCGCAAGATTGAGTAATTCCCTTCTGTCATCCTGCCTCACTCAAGTTTGCCAGACAACCTCAAGAATGGATTATCATGTGGTCTGTCACCTCATTTCATTGTTGCTTTGATGAACAGAGGCATCAATAAAATGTGGTATAATGGGCAAAAAGTGGTATCGACTCCCGGCCCCCAGGAACTGAACCAAACCCAAACTCATTGCATGTAGAGCACTGAATACAGTGACAAGATAAGTGACAATCACTTTTGGTCACTCTTGTCTGGCATGGATTTGAATGAAGGAGTGAAGAACATAGGCAAAGTTATGTGATGATCAAAGCTCCTACAGAGGTGGTTAATGCCCATATTTCCCAAAATGTGGATTTATATGTAAAGACCTTGATTCAAGCATTTTGCCCTGCATGTTCCTGCACCCTGTGGGATTACTCACAGTCTTAAAACTAAGTTGAAATGGCGGTCTAAAGGTACCACCCACACAAGCCTTCCTCCATTCAGTGGTAGGAACACCAGGAGCAAAAGGTAACCCGCTCTTCTGAGAAGCAAACCTATTAAATTACACACACCCAGATGGGGCACGTGGGAAGGCAAGTGCCATAGCTCTGGTGTATTCTGCAGCTTTGTAAATTCGGGCCATTCTTTCTCTTCAAGGAATGAAAATACTTGAGAGCCAAGTTAATAGGATGAATTGTAGATTTAAAGTCTTTAGGTTGTTGATGCTCTTTATGCCAGATAAAACAAATAATAGAGCTTGTTGGAATGGAAATCTCTATATTCTGCCATACACTGAATTTGTTTTTGGTTCACTTGGCATAAATTTTTTTCCCCTTTGGCACTAAATGGGCTTTTAAAGTGAAAGTGAATTTTGATATTAAAAACACTCTGGCTGTAAAAATGGACAAATTAACAGGAATGAGCACTTTCACACAGGAGAAAATGATTCATTAACTGCTCTTTTGTCATTGTAGAAGAGCCCATTTTTGGCTTGTCCTCAGAGAGTCCAAGGATGCTTATAATACAAGCAACGTGTAGAAAAACTTCATTACACAGAGAAAATTCCAGCTTCAATTTTTCTTCTTGAGAGAGTTCAGTAGTTGCTTTATTCTGTGTGTGTGTGTGTGTGTTTATACACAAAATTAGGTTCTAGCAAAGGGAAAGTGCATTTATGCAAAAAGCAATTAATCAACCACTTCTGTGCCCAGAATTCACTGAGGTAATTTAGATACTTTAATGGCAAGGTAGTTTAGGTAAGGTATGCAATAAATGTTTCCCCCAACCCCTCCAAACAGTTAGAGTAATGGAAAATATGTGCTCTAAATGAATCTTTTCAGTAAAGTAATTCTTGTTTTAATTATTTATCAGATAGAAAATATGAAAAATAATGACATAGCAAACTTCTCTGGAACCTCTTTTTGTGTTGTGGGAGCACTCTTACATTAGCCGGAGTTTTATGCTGGCTGTAACTAAAAGGCTAACACAATGCGGTGTGCGACACTAATCTGTTTCTCGTAACATTAAATGTACAGCAAGCAACTACCACTATGAGAAGACCCTTTGGATCTATTATTTGCAATATTTTCATCATGGCCTTGACCTTAGTGATGTCAGGCATATATTACATCGCCACTATAATTTACTATTGACATCATGGATTAAATTTGTTGTTTCAGCTAATGCAACAGAGCAAGCAAGGTAGATTGTGAAACAAAGCCAGCTGCTGAAATACGAGGGTTGTCAAGTATAAATTTACAAAAGATATTCAGACTGAGTGCAGAAGACAAAAATAAATGGACAGAGAAGCTGTTTTTGACAGACTGCAAAGGGCTAGAGACTTAAACTTGAGCATTGTAAATCCAAATGTCACAAAACACTGCTACAGAATGTGAGACATGTCTATTTCTCAGGAATATAAATGGTGATATGAAACCAAACTTTCAAGATGCTGTGAATTTTTGAAAAGTCTATCACTATCTCCTGATAAGAAATTTAGTGATGTCTTCCTCTTAGCTTTAAAAGCAGGGAAATTCATCATTTAAATTCAGTGACCAATCTAATAACTGTATTTGGGGCAGGTAGATTACAAAAATAGCAAAAAGTAAGCTTTGTATAGTTTTCTGGATTTCTAGAAAAATATATTAAACTGACCGGTATGTTCGCTTCGTGAAATTTAGCCGACCACATCTAATTAACTCTTATTTGTGTATTCGTATAGATAGGTGGTATTTTTCAGCTAACTTATGTGTCTGTGGAAGAACAGAGCTATATAAAAATAAAATACTATATTATTTCATACATGTTACGTTATTCACATACCTCGGGATGGGTTCTCTTGCCAAGGATTTGCTGTGGTTTCTAGAATGTTGTGCTACCTCACCAGCTGCAGACAGGACCCAATAAAGCAAGACATCCATGGAGCGAGGTGGGCAGCAGTGCTCGTGCGTGCCCACCGTTGAGGCCGGGGAGCATCCCGCGATCGGTCCAGCTGCCAAATTCTCATATTGTGAAGCAAGTAACTGAGGCTGAAAAAAGAGGCACAGCATGCTGGCCGAAGCCTCCACCCTGGAGATTTTCAGCTCTATGTTTGACTCCTCAGCAACAAGCATGCGCTTTCTTAAGAATTTCTCTACAGCTTGAGGGAATAAATCTAACTTGAGGAAATTATACTCTGACTCCATGACCTAAATAAGTTGTCAGCACAGATTTAAGAGGAACATATCATAGTCATAGGACCATGAAGTAACTGTGGGTTCTACCAAAATATAAATAGAGGGCACCGTTTGGGGATAAATGCAAAGACAGCAATGATGCCTTTCTGTGTGATACTTGGAATACCTCCAAAACAACTGCATTGTGCAGAATCCTTTCCTCTAGCGCAAATCTGGTTGTGGCCTGACTGGTGGGAAGGCTACCTCTAGCAATCGAAGAGCAGAGGATGTGAAATAATGGCTAGCAAGAGCAGGCTTTGTTTCGAAGGGGTTCATGCCTTTTTGTTGGGTTTATTTGCTACTCCAAAGTCCTCGTTTTAAATAAAAATTGGGATGGGCTAAAGCAAGGTCTTGACACGTGACTAAAAGCAGTGTTAAGACAAATGGTCTTTAGCTTTTTCCTACTGTGTCAAAGATGCTGTGGGAGATGATCAATGTAGGCCAGACCCAGAGAGATTCCACGCACCACTGACCGCAAACACCTCTCTGGAGCAGTTTAGATACACTGTGCTGCAAGAGGTAAGAGCAACAGCATGCCGCATGAGCTTAGCATTAATTTTGATTCATTTTGCAGATCAAGCATGAAATGCCTTTTATAGTGCTCTCTGGCACTAAACGATTTACACCAGTTTAGGATTTTCCAATTTTAGCATCAATTATTTGTGACAATTTCAGATAGCTATCTAATTTTGGCAACGCTGTATTCATACGAAGGGCTTCATTCAGCCTATATATTGATTTCCTCTAAGCTCTGCTTTTCTGGGAAAATCTTTTACACTGATACACCTGGCCAGCAGATGTGGCTCGACTATTATATGTGATGCAATTAATCTGGAAGGCTGGCGTCACAGGACTTTCCATGATGCTGTGGCAGCATTATTGTGATTCATTAGTGTCACTTCCTCAGCGAGTTGTAATTGGCAGTGCTATATTGTTTCTGTTAAAAAACAGTCACCGTGGTGGTAGGAAAAAGAATGGCATATTTTCTTTTCCGAGGAAAACAAAGGTTATCCTTGTTTACACATCTAGTGTAAATGTAAAATGAACAAGCTCCATCCTTAATTTACCTCTTCAACCTCACCGCAAAGCCTAGGTGTTAGAGGACGGCGCTGAGATGCATTCACCAGACAAAAAGTGTTTCCTATTATTAATGGCTGGAGGAGCCCTCTGTGTAATCAAAGGGCACAGCTGCGGTGATATACGGCCAGTGACAAACAGAGAGATCCTTCCTTCTCACTGCTACAAGCTTGCCAGCTTGCAGCCAGCAACTTCCAGCACTGTGTATCTGCAAGATAAATAGCAGGAGATATGAATATACGCAGTGCTTACGGTCTTGAAAAGTATTGTTATATCCCCCACATACAATCATTCTAAATATGACTCGAGTGCATTTTTCACAATTTCAGAGCTATTCTTGCTCTTTGCAAATAGATACAGTTTCTGAGCAGAGATTTAAAACCCTCTAACGGTGCTGCTTTGCGAGGTCTGCTTTGGAAGCGGGTGCTGTACAGCTGATGGTGTCAGCAGAGCAGCTTTCGTGAGATTCATAGCCCTCTTTTGCAGTGACAAGCAGCGCTGAACTTATCTGTGAAAGGAATCAGCTAAAGAATATACAAGAAATCATTTTTATTTCTCCTATGCACCTGTGCCAAAGCAATCTAAGGGAAGAACTCATTCTCTTTAATACATGTGTATTTAAGAAAAAGCCGTGTTAGCCATTTCTTCTGTAGTTGCTTCTAGGCACATGTTAGACCTTTTGTTTTACAAAGCCAGCTATGCTGTGTGGCACCGCTTCCTTAAGCTAAGGGTGTATCAGAACCGAGGCAAAACTTTAAAACTAAATAGGGAGCGGTTGTCAGTGAAAAGTACGGCGAACAAAGGGGCTTGGTAAGTAAAAAATGATGTGCCCTTTTGCCTGGTTTGACTTTGTCGCTCTTGGTATAAGTGGGTCCAGATTCCCACAAAAATGAAACTAAAGCATTGGTGGGCAAGGCCAGCCCTTCCACGGGCTCAGCGGCAGGAGGGCGTCCCCACGCACACACACATGCACACGCTCGCACACGCAGACGCAGGCGCACACGCGGAGGAAGTCGTGCCGCTCCGTGACCTTTCCATGAACTTTCTTGGAGATGCAAAGATCAGTCAAGAAGGCAAAGGTCAGCATTCATGCTGGTCACAAACAAAAATCAGATTTAGCCAGCCACTGGAAGAGTATTTCTGGGCCCTTGGATTATCTGAGCAAAAAGCTAATAAATATATTTTGCATGGCGAAAAATCTACTCAGTCAGTGTTTACTGGCTCAGCGTGGCTCAGTTATGCTACACTCATTTGAGAACTTGTTAGAAGGCATGTTCATTTTTCCCCTGTAATACGCCTATGCAGAAGAAAGATGGAGTTAAATAAGACGAAGTGGCACAATGTGAGAAGAATCTGGGAACGCAAAGTGAGCGGTGCCACTGCTCGTGTTGTGAGACACAGACGTACGAGCTGAAGAAAGGAAATTGCATGTTGATTGCCTATGAAGAAAAACATTGAGTTAAAAGCAAGGCAACAGTAAATGAAGTCTGCAATTTTAGTTGTAATCGACTTCTCAGCCTCTCGCACAGTACTTGGTATCGGATTATACCACAGTGGTATCTTTGTTTAAATCAGGAAAAAAAAAAAAATCAGAATGAAATATACAAGTAATATAATCCCACTTTCAGCAGGTCAGAAGTGAAAACAAATGTGGTGATTTTGTTTCTGCTGTAGCCTGAGGTGGACATTTGCCCAAGCGAGAGCATACGAGAGACATTTCAGCACAAAACTCCCATTGACTTCAATGGGGCCCTGATCTAACCCAGACACAGCAAGTGCTGTATCCTGGAAGCACAAACCCCTACCATATGAGCGTCTTTACTACAGCAGGCTGGGACAATCTTGCTCTGAAAAATTAGTTATTAGGAACATTATTTTGTTTCCCCTTGTCTTTGCTTTTCTCACTGGCACAGTCCAATAAAATAATGCAAATAGTTAGGGTCCACTTAGGGAAAACGTTGAGCGAAGCTCAAGAAAGATTAGAGAGATGTGAAAATCTGGTTATGCATTGGAAAGGATACCTTTGGCTTGTAATAGTGTACTTTTTAATAATGGCAGGTGGCTCATTGGTACGCTTTTAGCTAACATATTATGAAATTTCTCAATACATCCTTCAACTCAGAAAGTTTTCCAAGTAAAAGGAAAAAACTTAAAATATTTTGCCCATGCATGATTATTGATGACTTCAATTACTTCTCACCCTTATTCTTGTTTAGAGTCATCTGGATTACTTTGAACACTTCCCCACGTCTTTTAGCTCCTAAAACAAATGCTCTTTCACCAGTAATTGCTCACTCTGGGGCTAGTTTTACTGTGCTTTCTTTTGTAAAAAAATCAAAAACAACGAAAAAGATTGGGTTTGTTCTCCAGCTTTTGCACTAGAACATGAGTGAAAATGTTTCTGCAAGACCCAGCGCTGCAGCTCTGGGACACCTCATGCCCAGCCGTTGAGAACTGAAGTGCTTTTCAAAACAGCGAGGAGCTGTGAGGAGCACTGAGCCTGCTTTGTGCCTGCCCCAGCAGTGGGAAGGCAGTTCCTCGCGGCCTGGGCCAGAGCCGTGCTGAAGCTTCCAGCTTCTCCGTGAAAGGGTCTGGGGAATATGGCCTGGATGGTGATTCTAGATGAGGCTTGGGCTGGGATGGTGAAGCAAGGCATAAATTAGACAAGTTCAAGGCAGGCAGTATTTAATACACATAATACAGGGAGGGCTTACAGCCAGGGATACTACTCTGTCTCTCCCAGCAGAATAATGGAAAATCCGATCTTTTAATCTTTCTGCAAATATTTTAACTCCTTTTAAAGTCCTTCTAATGATAGCATTTGCTTCATACTCCTGCCAGCACTGCTGGCTGTGGGAGTGCTCATAGATCCTGAAGTGGCTGTGGAGCCTCTTCTTGTCCCATCAGCCAGCAGAGAAATATTACCCAGCAGCAAATAAATGGCACTGGCCAACTTTTACTCAGGGGTATGAAAGTGTCTTGCCAGGGAACACTCTGATCTACGTACACTGACTTTTTAAAAAGCTGGAAGAGTCTGAGAGGACTGTAAAAGAAGCTAAGGTCATGCAAATGTTTTTCGGTGGTAAACGTGATGACTAATAGACATTCAACCTATTAAGCTGAAAAAAGCCATCAGCCCAGTCTTGGAAGCTTAACATTGGACACAATCAGTAAATAATTAAATGACGGTAGCAGAACATTCGTCTCAGCACATTTTCAGGGAAGTTAAGTCTTGTCAGACAAGTGTGACCTTAGTATTTTTGATGAAATGGCAAGTTCTATTGATAAAGTTAAAAACTCCAACAATGCAACATACTCACATTAAATGGACTAAACCAAACAAACATATGATATTGAGTAACTGGGAACCGAAAGCCACCGTCCTCTGTTGAGGCCCCACAGGCACTGGCCCTTGTCCCACTCCTATTCCATTATCTGAGGGCGGCAGCAAGGCAGAGGCAGGGACACACCACCCAGACAAAGGCAGAGCAGGTCCAGCAATAGTAACCACAGTCAGCCAGAAGTCCACTCATCTCAGACAGGTCCATAGGTCCAAGGCAGGTCTGAGGTCAAGCTGGCGGGAAGTCAGGTCAGCAAGGCCAGATCAGCCTCAGCGCAGGACAAGGCTGGCACAGGCGCACCTAAAATATAACTTGGGCAAGGACCAAGGGCAAAAGCCTGAGCTTAAATGCAGCTTCCAAGCCAGTGGACAAAAGTCCCACACGAGATTTCCTCCAGCTCTTTCTCACGCAGCTCTTTCTCACAGCTTAGCTGCTTGCATGGGAGCTCGATCCAGGGTTACACAACTGCAGCGTGTTAGAGCAGCCCTGGAGTGCAGCCAGCCGAAGCCATGGTGGGGCTGAGCGGGGAAGAGCCTGCAGAGCAACTCAGGCCCCCACCATGGATTTGGGAATAATGGTAGCTAAACAAAGGAACACGGACTTTCAGTACAATATGCAGAGGAGGATGTGAAGACAAGAAAGAGATACGCAGCTTTAATGAGATTTCAGAAGGAGCTATTATACCTGCATCTAGCATTAGTGCAAATACTCGTGGCCATGTTGAGTCGCTTCTTGAAGTATATTCTGAAACTAGAAAAAAGTTTTTAAAAAAAAGCTAAAAAAAAAAAGAGTCAGGAAAACATGCCTTAATCTGTTAAGGTTATCCAAGAAGGAGTTAAAAAGTGACTTAATCGAAGTCTGCAGGTATCTACATAAGGAGGAGATTTCTGATAACAAATAGCTATTTAGTCTAACAGAAAAAGGCACAATAAGATCCAATGGTTGGAAGCTGCTGTACTTTCTCTAGCGTGGGCCATTAATCATCGCAACAACCTACCGCAGGATGTGGTAGATCATCTGAAGTCTTTAAATCAAGACTGCATCTTTACAAAAGAAATTCCCTCTCTCAAACAGAAAATCTGCATCTGATGCAGAAACTTCTGTTTGGGGTTTACACCCTGAATTGCTCAAGGATCAAGGTGAAAGTCCTTAAAATCTATTAAATTAAAGAAAAACAGCTCAGTGGAAAAAATAGTAACGACAAGTAAGTGGGGTGTCACAGGGCAGCATAACAGATTCGTGTGCCTTTGTCACTAAAACTCACACAGCTATTTACAAGAACAAACTTACGGAAAAGAAGCAGAGAGGGGAAAGGAAAAAGGTATTCTTTCTAAAATATATGTCTTCTGTCCTTGAAACACAGTGTGATAAAGACACGCTTTTTGCTGGAAGTTTATCTGGTGGAGTTCTGACTGCGCGTGGTGATGGGCTCACCAGTTGTTATTTATGAAGCATGGATTCTTGGGCATGGTTAAAAAATACCAGTTGGTCTTCTTTCAGTTAAATCCCATTCCTTTGAGGTCAATTTAATCATGCCTGAAAGAGATCTGTAAAACAGAAGCACTTTGAGTTTCCTACAGAGAAAAAAGGAGGACACCAGCCTGTGAGAGAGAATACAGCTCTTATGTCAAAAAGAGCAAATGCATAGGGTGCAATTCCACGGCTATACTTTTGAGTTCAGACCGCCTAAGTTTATGGCCAGAACTCCCATGGGGAGGGGCAGGAGTATATGAGGATATTTGCTACTTTTTATAGTAATAGCACTAAGCGTTTATAATAATTCTAGCGCTCTGCTTTCATAGGGCCTTCTTTGTGCTGGGAGCTGCACAAAAAAAATGAAAGTGGGGGAGAGGACAATCCATGCACTGGAGGAGCACTACAGCCCAAAGCCTCTAGCAGCCTGCACAGAAAACACGAGCTAGTCTTTCAGGGCTGCTGCCATGACAGAAAAAGGACTCTGGTTCCCTACCTGCTTTAAGCCTGCGTGAAAAACCTTTCGCTCAGATTTTATGTACAGTTTTAGCTTCTGATATGCAAACAGCTGCTGGATGAAAGTGTCTGTTCCAAATTCACTGGGTTTTTCATGATCAGAGAGTCATAGTAAAGAGCTGGATTCAGAGATTGTGCTGGCTTTGCTCCATCTGTCCCTTGGGATCCGGCAGCTAAGTCCCTAACCCTTCTGTGACCTAAGCATATGTATACATGTAGCATGGCTCAAGATAGTGTGTGAGGAAATGAAAACACATAGGGATATACCTGCTAATTTGATAGCTGCATGCCAATGCACGTGGCAGCACAGGCTGCGTGTGTGTGCTTGCTCTGTCTGTGTGTACGCGCACGCTGCGTGTGTACACACACACACACACCCCCCGCTGGAATATGACAGATTTCCAATTAAAATTGGGAGCTTTGTGGAGCAACTGTTTTATGCCTGTACTATTCCTGGTAAACCTGCCACAGTACAAATAAGAATCAGTCGCAATGGCTCAGTAGAGTTCCTACTATCAAGTCCTTAAATTCATTACCCATTTCACATATTTTGCCATTTACATTGTTGGATCACTTCTCTTCTTTCCATAAGCTTGTAAAAACAAACAATTAGTTAAGAAAATTTCTAAGGCTTTTTTCCCCACACGAGCCATTTCTAGTCTTCCTTTTTCTAAAGCCTGCTGTCGGGCTGAGCAGTATTTTTGCCCCCTGGGGTCTGTGTTTCACCAGCGATGGCAGCCAGATGAGGCTGTTTCAGGATGACAGAAAGTACCATCTCCACAGAGACTGAACATCTCTCTGAATTACCCCACAAGTGCTGCTGACTAGCGGAGGCAGGGAGAAGGCAAGAGGCTCAGCTGCTGTTCAGCATCTCACAGCACTGTTAGCCCAATCTGTCAGTCATCACAGCCCAGATCCCACCCTGAAACCTCCACAGGCTTTGAATCAAGCCTTAAGCGTTATAGTACTTTGGGACTGTGTGTGCATGTGTGTGGTTTCTGGGTGTATGTTTTAATTTTGTTTTGTTCTGGAAATACCAAGTATGTCCTTTGAGACCATTAGAAATGAGGTTTATATAGACATGGTAAAAGACCACTGTAGGCAAGGATAATAAAATATGAAATTATTATGAGAGACAAAACAATTGGTTTAAAATAGGAAGTGCTGAGTTTTTCAAGTTCGGCAAGTATGATTATTTTTCTCTTTCATTTTCTGAGCGCCTGTGAGTATATAGAGTCCTAATTTGAGAACTGGAACAAGCTGGGTTTGTTTATGAGCAAGCAATATAATCTCATATATCAGGCTCATCAGTACATGGGCCAAATCATAAATTACCATCTCACCGTTGGCTTTAAGAGAGCAATGACCCTTACCCTGGGTGAGGATGTGCCCCTTATTTTTGAATCAGGAAAGCTAAGAGCTTTGCTTCTGGCAAGGACAAGTCTAAAAGGAATCATTCCTAATGCAATCTGTCCTTGAAATAAAGCTCCCTCTCCTCTGCATTCCCTGTGTCATCTGATATGGGCTTCAAATATAAAATTTTCATTGTTTTTATATGACATCGTTGGGATGGGAAAAAATATTAGCAACATGATTCCTAACAGATTCTGCATGAAGTCATCACACGTTTGACTTCCTGCTAGACATAAATCCATTATCTTCCAAACTGTGTTGCTCACATGATGTCCCTACTAAGCAGCTGCAGTTGATAAGAGCTACTCTGCATAATTTGCTTTGAACTATCTTTGAGATAGGATTAACCAGATGATGTGCTCTGTTTTTCCTCTCCCTCTTTCCCTTTCATTGTTGTTGTTGTCATCATCATCATCATGGTTCTGTTCCTACAGAAACGTTTGTGGACTGCAGATACCCATGTGATATATGTACACCTTGTGAGCAGATTGTCTGTATCTTACCCTAAATGTCTTAATGTTTGAATTGCTAGAAATAACACAGAGAAATCTGAAACTGCTAAAATCAGACAGCAAAAAGCCACTGCAATTAGCCCGTATGAGTACTTGACAATATATCTGATTTACCAACAAATGACTGTTGTATCTGTCTTTCCATCAGCTTGCTTTCAAGTCCAAGTATGCATTGTTTTTCAATCATTAGCTTTTGAAACATGATTTCATTAGCAAGAACACTTTGGCATTGTCTGAAAGAGAGAACAGTTTATATTTGTATCGAGTGACAACATCTCTGTCTTTTGAGACACTGAATTGTTTTCTAGCTTCTTCCAAAGGATAGTTCTGTTGAGTGGAGAACCACATCTTTACCCGCTCGTTTTCTGCATCACTTGTCATACACAATGCAAAGGAAGTGACTATGAAAATGCAAATGAATATCTTCATCTAAGTGCTGCTAATATGATAGCATGCTGTACATCTGAGTGGCTCAGAAAATTAATGGGCACCATTCTGAACTGTGGAAACATGAGCTATGGTGAGAAAGCTGGAATTCAGATTTACTGCTTCTTCCTTCTCATCTCCAATCCTTGAGTAAAAGAAAGAAACATTTATAAGATGCAAGTTTAAATACCTTAATCGTATCAGCTTGGTCTTGGCTTTTTGTTCTTCTGCGTTCAAATAAAGCACCTCATCAAAATTAGATTAAGATGGTAAATAAAATCAAGGTCAACTTTTTATTAACTTTTGGGTTTTACCTCCCCTCTCTTTAAACGCATTGCCTCTGAAACCTCCCGGCTGCAGCCGCTGGATGTTTAGAGGCAATACTGCAGACTTTTAGGTTTTATGGATTCTACCAGAACAATATAACATGATACTGACAATCATAAACAGATACTAAGTTGTTTCAGTTTGGAAACAATTGCAGCCATATAACCCTTGGTGGGCTCTTTTATATGAACTTTTTTTTTTTCTCTGTACAATGGCTAACATGGGAACTACCCCCATCCAATAGAGCAGCTTGTATTTGCTCAGGAAATGGTTAAGTTACAGCAGGTCACCCCTGTTACTTCATGGAAATGCTTTGATTTGTCTTCCATACTAAAACAGTTAGAGTCATTTGTTTTACTAACAACTCCCCTCAGAGCAGAACCTCAATACTATCTTAACCCAAAATTAACTTCACACATGACTTTGTCAGGAAGCTTATTCCTATCTCAGGAGAGCTCAAATTTCATAATATCTGGACACAGTGTAGTTAAGAGGACAGACTTTGGAAATATTACTTGCTTTCTTCGCGCTGCCCATACTGCCCATTCACCCATGGATTTTTCAGGTGACATAAATGCAACACTTCCCAAGCGTATAAAAATGTCTGTACTTGACCAGGCTACACAGCTCGGCCATTACCAAGAGGGCACTGTGCAAAACACTGGTCGTGTCTCCAACCTGCATTCTGACTCGTTCAAAGTCTAGCCTCACGGACGCGTCCACAGCAGTCACACTTAAAAGGCACTTTTTGAAATCTTCTGGCAACTTGAAAAATATTCAGCATATCTAAAAATAGGGAATAATTCTGGACTGGCTAATCACTTTCAAAATGTGGGAAATGTAGCTGCAGTCCCCAAAATCGATTGGCAAGGCAGCTTAAAGATCCAAACAGGAGTAGATGGACAGCAAACATGGTGTTTGTATTTATCTTACTCCACCCTTGTCTAAGGAGTCATATGAACATGAAGCTTTTTACTGCTAAATCTGAGTAAGTCCTGCAACAACAACAACAACAAACACAAACCAAAACAAACAAAAAGCACCCTGCTTCCCATGACAGTACCTCCTGTTGTTTAATTATTGTAGTTTAATGGTGATAAGTCTAGTTTGTCTTGCACATACAGATCAGTTGAGAACACTTTCTGGACTTGAAATAGAGGAAAATAAAAGATTTCTCTTTGTTACGATTTCAAAGCACTTCGCTTTCACCACAAACCGCCTGCAAACAGTAAAGCTCAGAATACCAGCCTGTATCAAGTCATTAACCTTTTAGGACTCAATCAAAGCAGTGTTGTGTGACACTTTATTAATGAATGCTTTAATGTGGTATATAAAAGCTCACAAACATGGAAACTGGCAGTGATTCATCAAATTTAATATTCCATCAAACATTTCATTTTGAAGACTGACACTTTTTAAAAATAATCCAACGGAATACCAGTTCAGAGGAGTGCCTTTAATGAAATTCATCCCCCTCTTTTTAGGACTTTTCAAAATTGTATTTAGACACCCAACAAAAGCAAGAAAAGTGCATTAAAAAATTGAAACAGTTATGCGATCTTCTAAATAACATTTGAACAATTTTTATGGAATCTGTTGTGAAGAGTGAAGGAAGTTGTCCTTATAAATACACTTGCAGTTTAGGTCACACATTGTCTGCAGTCATTGCTAGGAGGCAAAAGCCCTGTTGTAAAACAGCTGGGCTTCTTGGCTTGGGGCAAAGGCAAATTCCACAGCCAGAAACCTAATTAGACACTTTTGGAATTCACGGCACCCTTTCACGCTATGACCTTTTCCTTTCTGTCTTCCCCTCGCTTCTCTGCATCTCACCCCCATATGTCCTCCTCCCCCTTACCCCCCATGAGCATTTGATCCTCTCCTTACTAAATATGTTGCTTTTTTGCATAAACACTGTCTACTGGCTAAATTCGATCCTGCTGGTAATAAGAGCAACTTGGAAGTCAACAAGTTTATGTCATGGCTAAATTTGTCCCTGTGATCCATTTAACTTCTAAGCGACTATAAGCTTATCCAGTCTCCTAAAAATTTCCAAAAACATGGGCTGCAGAGAAGTGATGTCAAAGAAACAGCTTTATCTGTCCTGGAAATTTTCAGAAGTCCCCAAACAATTCTCATCTTGCCCTGGAACGAAAAGGAAAATATCCTGACCTTTTTCAAAACCCACCGAGGCGTGGTCTAACCATGCCCCATTGCCAGGGTACCAACCTGAAGGCAGAAAGCCCAGCTTCAAATTCCTGGAGGGACTTGAACCTGTGTCTTCCACATGTCACGGGTAGATACACCAGCTCCTGGCCTCACATGGGCTTCTTTTTGGACTGAAGTAGCAATTCTGTTCTGAACCTGACTTTTCTCATTGAAAGATTTTGCATACCCAAAAAAGCATTTTTCGTATTGCTAGGTAGGTATTTTTCAATGAACAGCGTATCACCACAAATCTGCCAACCTCCTATATCCTCAGACAAACACACTCAAAACTTTTCTAAAAGGATGATACACTTTAATCTAAATGCTACTTGTGTCAAGGGGAAATAATATCAAAAAACACCTAGATACAAAAATCTAGGTGTCTTGTAAAATAAATGAGCAACTGATAGAAATGAAAGGCTATTAAATGCCACCAAAGATGTATAATTTACAGTGAGACTATTATATATCATTTTCTTAAATTGTTTGTATAACATAAGTTGTAATTCTTATCCAAACTCATTTCCAGCCAAAGAGCATGTTCCCTCACACAGATTTTTCACTTAACTAAAAATTGCAGGATTCATTAGGAAAAAAAAAAAAAGTATGATAAATAGGATATTTTAACTGAATTGGGTAATGGAGAACCGCTGTGCCACTCCTGAGAAATGTCCGTAACTCATGCCTTCTGGTATTTGTATAGCATGTTGACTCATGAATCACAGAGTAGCTATCATAAAAAAAACAATGTCTCCTTGAAAAAGATACATTTAACTCAGCTGAGATTTGCAGTAAAGATTCGTGCCTACATTTTTAAAATCACAAATGCT
The DNA here is from genome assembly GCF_000687285.1 of Phaethon lepturus. Taxonomy (NCBI): domain Eukaryota; kingdom Metazoa; phylum Chordata; class Aves; order Phaethontiformes; family Phaethontidae; genus Phaethon; species Phaethon lepturus. The sequence continues at coordinate 20,186 of NW_010562170.1, read as the reverse complement.
ATTATGTTACACTTGGGGAACTGTTTTTGTAAACCTGCGCACTTCAGTAGTACATTTCCTGTGGCGAGTCCCAGAAAGCACTAATGAATTACTTCTCGCCACATTCCTGGCAGGATTATTCCCATTTTACAGATGGAAAAACTGAGGCAGAGGAGCTCACAAAGGTGACCAGGGGAGAAGTGAAGATCAAAGCAGAGGACAGGAGTAAATGCTGCTTTGGGCAACTTGTGCCCGTTTTCCATGGTTGCCAACTCCAGCAACAGGGACCTTGCTTCCACCCCGACTGCCCCCAGCAGTACCTTTCCTCTAGCTGCCCTTTTTCAGATCAAATGGGCTTTTTAGACTTTTTGGTTTTTACGGAAATACATATTTTTCCCTAGCCAGAGACATTCCGATATGGTGTGGGTTTGTGAGGAAAGAAACAGGAAGGTTTAGGCTGATTTTGGTGAAATACGTAGAGCAGTTGGGATAGGGGAAGGCGAGAGGTGCCCACCGCAGGATGTCGGTATGCTTTTGTCACAGCTGGGAACGGTGAGAAGCAGCACTTGTCACAGTCAGTGCCAGTGGGAAAGGGAGTAAAATACACACAGGGTGTGCAGGGGGATGGCCAGGGTTGGGGGTTCCTCCAAGGAAAAAGGAAGTTCATCTCTCAAGGCTTGCAGGGCAGAGGGTAAATATCAGCCGGTACACGGAGGATGCCAGAGGTGCCGGGTGAGAGGAGGTCGTGGCAGAACGAAGTCCCAGTATCAACGAAGAAAGAAACAAAAAGCACAGGGCTCTTAGTGACACACACAATATTGTCTCTACCACTGCGATTAGCGAGACATGGTCCTGGGCTTCTCCATGCCGCAACGAGCCACACGTGCTGGCCGCAGACCCCGGGCACCCCGGCTGCCTTCCGGCTCGCCCCAGCCCCGCGTCTCCAGCCAGGACTGAAGGGGTGCGGCACCTCCCTCTGCCTGGGTCCTAAAAATATCTCTCATTTCATCTTCCAGAACAAGCATGTATCCATTACATGCTATCGCTATTTGCATGAGATTAAATATTTAAATCAGAGAAAAATACTGTTCCTATCATTTGCAAGTATCATTTTAATCATAAGCTAAGCCTCAAAGCAATACTAAGCATGCATGATTGCTACCTGCTCAGCACCACCAAGGTCCCCTGGAAAAACTAATTAGTATGTTACTGTATAACTGCATACCTTGGAGATAAATGTTGTTTGCATCTCCTTCCCTAATGACAGAATGGAGATGGTTCAGTAAAACACCCTACCTCTTAACATGCAGGGGTTGTTGTAGGAGCAGCTCAATTCATATTTCCACCGGTTTGATGGTAAGTGAACAGCAGTAGCAATATTAATCTGCAGTAACCTGTCAGTGAACTCTACAGCTAATATGATGTAGTTATGATTTTGCCATCAATCAGAACTGAACAGGCCCTGGACAATCCTTACAGCACTGCCTCAAAAAATCTAATTGTGCAAAAGCTTCATTGGTTTCCAACATTTCTTTTTTATCTGTCACAGACTTTTGGCCTACTACACAACCTTTTATTATTGGTCTTATTGCATTAGCTTGTTGGACAAAAAAGAAAAGGCTAAATCTCAGAGTTCCCCTGCATTCCATCATTTGTTACCATGTGGGATCCTATTTGACAGTTCCATATTATTTTAGATTTAGATAAATATTATTAGGACATATGGTATTGCATGAACTTTTGAACCACTGATTGCCAATGTATAAAAAAAGGCTAGTAATATTTTTACCTCTGTATTTGCATGTTCAAATGTCTAAGAAACAGATAACAAAAATGGAAGAATTAAGCTGTAACACAGGACTGGATTTTAGACAAAATGTAAACCCAGACTTTTTTTTTTTTTTTTAGTTAATTGTATTCACAGAGCAGACGAATAGTTGAAAAATGGATTATTAACAACAAACACGAACTTTCAGAGAAGTTAGAGTTCTACCAGTAATTAAGATAACTGTTCATTATTCTTTTCGGGCATTTTTAGTACAACCATCCATTATGCGGTTTTGTAGCTTAAATTAGGCGTGTGTGTGTAAATATCGCAAAAGCAGCACAGACAGGCATTCTCAGTGAGAGTCTTTCTTTCAAACACCAGCCGTAAGAGATTACAACTTGCGGTAAGATACATTACAACCATACTGTTTCTGGTGAGTTCACTACGCAAGAAGTTCTGGTGTAACTTTTGCGATTTTAAACATATAAAAACATCAAGGAAGATGAACTATTAACATTATCTGTTTAGTCATTTTAATCTTTTGCATCTTAAATGTAATCAGGCTTTTCAGAACTGAAATTGCTAATCAGCATGTTGGATAAATGTTTCCATTTTAAAATGTGCACATTTAGCGATAACAGCTGGCTGTAAAAAATATATTTATATTTGTGATTTAATGTATCACAAACTTTATATTTTATTTCATCTCGCTTTACCAAGAAACTGAGAATATTTTTGCTAGCGTGATCTACTCTGACAGCAGTTTTACGGCAGCAGAAAAGCATAGAGTAATAAATTAGGTGTGCATACAATGCATTATGTAGTCTTTAAAGCAAGCATGTCTTCTTAACAAAACAAATTTTTTTACACAGTTTCAAATTATTTCATCCCTTTCTAACATGAGCTCAATTCATGCAAAGCAATAAAGATTGTGCATACACAGAACACAGATGATACGCACTCTTCTGTACTATCGCATTTGTTCATTAATTTAGCAAACTCTATATGAAACTGAGTGTTGGCTTTTTTTAAAGAACTCTAACTTCAAAGAAATATTTTTTACTATATGAACATCAAATGAATAGCTGAGTTTTAGCCCTCAATCAATCATAATGTAAAGTAATTGTAATCTAATAAAAATAGCCATACAAAATAAGGAAATGGCTGTTGCATCCTGTTAAAAACATGCAGGAATGTAGCTTTGGAACTACTGAGAGAGCCGAGGTTGCAGAAAGACAAAAACAGGATGTTAAATTCTTACAACAATTGGAAGCAACTGATTTTTTTTAAGCACCTACCACCACCCGTGATAATTTGTTCAACTGCCTCTAGGGGGTTCTGTGCGACTGCAGAACCCCACAATTTCAAGAGCACCTAAAACCAGGTTATCAGAGATACAAGCAGAAGAGGAGAGAGATGCATTTACACCGGAGTTGAAAATGTCCAGCTGCATCGTCACTGCTGCAAATTCGACTGCTACACTAGCGTCAGCGTTCTCTAAAGCGAAAAAAGCAAAAGAAAGTTCTTTAGAACTTCAGCCCACGTCAAAATATGTGCTGTCATTATGGCAATAATAGAAAAATTAGTTAAAATTAATGTAACTACATTAAACTGCATATATTAATTTCTTAGGCAACTGCATTCAAAAACCAACCACAAAATTACTCAACTCCCTTTATGTTTTTAACAATTATTTGACTTCTTCTTTCAGAAGGCTTCCACTAAGGGATGCTAGTTTTGCTTCATAATTTCGTATCCCTCCTTTTGCAAGAGGTTAGCTCTTTACTGACACATGCTAATTCTCCTCTGTACTTCAAGAATCGACTGCAGCACATTATACAGGGATCCTGCTTGTTTTTAAAAAAAAAAATATCACTAGACTGTTAATAACGGAATAAAAAAAATTAAAAGTTAGTGTGGTACAATGTGTCATGCCTGGCCAACCACAAATATAGCAATAGAATTATAAGCTCAGTTGGTTAGAGAACAGTAAAGCCACATCCATTAAAAAGAGTTCAAAGATTAATAACAGTATAATTAAGAAAAAACCTCAAGCCATTCTTTAATGAATATTTTAACAAGAGTAACAACATTTGGGAATTTTTGTAACTAACAGCAACTCTATTAGTCTGGATTTTTCAAACATGAGAACATGTAGTCAGAAATCCTGATTTTCTCCAAAGAAGGTCAGTGAAGGAACGGCTGAATATTACTAGAGTCTGCTAAATTATTCTGGTTTGTTATGATACCTGCAAAACAGCTCACACATTGCAAGAAACCAGTCCTCTTAGTCATGGCTGTCACAAGAGGGTGACTTACCCAGATATACTCATAGGGAAATGGATAGAACTGGGGTCTTCAAATAATTCAGATAACGAGGATTTTTTAACGTTTATTATGCATATGGCCTCATTTTATGTAAAAGGGAAATAAATGAACGTTCTAACTGTCACAACTTTTACTGCAAATTATAAAACACCTCTTGCTATTCAGTAATTGGGAGGCCCTATTTCAGCAGAGCACTGAGAGAGAAAGTTAACTTCAGGTAATTTTGAAGTCAAACCTAGACATTTTGCAGGATGGGGATGGACAAGTCCAGGAATCAGTGCCTGGCTGAGCTGGCTCACAGTTCATAGCTAGACAAATGCTTGAGAACATTTATTTTTGGACATGGCCCTTCTTGTGATGGAGCAACCCGTCAGGGCAGGGTTGTCATATCAGCGAGACACCGACCCTCTGCCCCCCAACACGCTTCCCCTCACCTTTGCTTTCCTCCCTCTTTGGAAATCCAGATTCAGCTGAGGGTTGGACAAAATCAAATGAAATACCCTGCGGTTTAAGGTCTCTGAGGAACTTTGGGAAAGTTTTGTCCTGGTCACAAACCACAGTTACAGATAGCCCCCACCGCAAGTATGCTGTAACTGGGTCAGGGGTTTGGCGGTTCCTGGTGCATGGGAAAGCTCTCGGACAACCTCTTGAAAACACGGCCTTGCCTTCCTGTGTATTTATGGCATGGAAATCGAAATAAGGTTAGTAAAAACAAAGTGGTGGGCTATAAAAGGGATTAGCAAAATATACAGTGAAATTTGATATTGCCCAGCTCACGAGAGCGTGTTATACATTAGAGAGGGTACCAGTTACCAGCTAAGTCACTATACCTGTACACATCCTTTTCGTCTTGCACTGTGACTGCAGTACGAGTTTGAGTGAAACCGTAGCCAGGGAAGCAGAATTCTAAAAATCACCGGGTTATACTGTGACAACACTGACACATAATAGGTGCAATTTTTTCTCATTTTAAACGTACTTTTGAAGATGTATGTGTATTTCAAGATGGTTAAAAACAACCTTTTCTTATACTTAGGCTACCAACTACCCTAGATACATTACACCAGCTACTACCTCTTTCACCCCACAAAATCGATATTTATCTAGTGAAAGCAGGTGAGCAGGACAAGAGACAGTATAACAAGTCCTGGATGTTCTGAACACCCCAAAAAGGATCCCCTTTGAACTCCTTTGTTCCAAAACCTCATTCAGGGATTGGTAACATGCATACCTGAAACATGGGTGATCACAGAGCCAACCCAGGAAAGAGGCAAACCATGTGAGTAACAAATGTCTAACTGTTACTTTGTGGTCAGTCATAGGAGGCTTCACTCAAAGTACAGTCACGTTAATAAGATTTTGTATATATATGCCAAATAAATTTGTCTAAGAGTCTATACAAGCATGAACAACAAGCCAAGAAAAGCTTCCTTGTGTTAGAAAAATACAAGAAATCAAAATTCATTAAATTGCAAATGAAATGGGTGGCTGTGAATCAAACATGTCCTTATTGTTTTTAAAATATTCATTTCAAAATATTTCCCTTCTGACCATTTACGTTTGTATTGAGTTAGCCTGAGTTTCAAAGGAAAAGATTACTTCAAACAATCTTCGTTTTCCATTAAGAAAACATTGACACACGTCTTTTAAGAATTAAAAAATCTTCCCAGTACTTTCTGAATCAAACAATTTTGAAACTGACCCTTCCTTGAAATCATTTTGGTTGCAATGACTCACTGGTTTGATGAGAAAACATACCATTGTTTTCTCATGCAAAGCTCGAGACAAGTCTACATGTGACTCCCTATTCCCTTGTGAAATCCCAGAGAGGATTCCCGTCTTGTCACACATTGGGTCCGTTGCTTAAAAGTGGGCAGACAGTCTGGGAGTATTTTTAATCTTTCCTATTACATTAAAAAAATAATTCATTGCGTTGTGTGCATAATGCAATAAGGAGATTAATGTCAAGCTTAAAAGGAACATTAACAATAAAATAAGATTCATAATCAGTGCATGAAAGCTCTTGAAACTAGCTGCTCAACTGGCTATTTTCTGATACATTGACCTTATGTACGCAGTGAGGGCAGTGAACACAAGCCTGTTCTCCATTCCCATCAGAGCTCAGGGGAACGCTTACAACCACAGCCCATCATGCAGCTTCTATGCTTTTATTCTAAGCCAAGAGGCCAATAGTTTCCTCTGCAATTGAGCTGAAGGACATTTTAAAATAATTAATAGGATTTGGTGCAACTAGTATTATTTGTTGTGTTGTGTGCATTCTAGTTTTTTATTGCCTGCTTCCAGAGCTTAAAGACTTTTCTTCGGGAAGGTTGAATACCAACTGTTCCGAAAGTAGTTCCAAGGCAAGGCAGAATATAAATAGCTCTGCAAGCACAACAAGCTGAAGGCTCCACAGAGGCGAAAGTACATCAAGTAATTAAAAAATACTGAATGATATAAATAGGGAATAGCCCTTTACAGTTGCAGACCACATATATTAAAAGTACTATCAGGATCTGAGTTGTTTTTAACTATCATATTGATGGGAGTAACGCATAAACAGGAAGGGTAAAGGCACAAGGGGGAACAGTCTGTTCCACATGCAGAACCCCCGCCGAGGGGGGCCCACCTTCTCCACTTCCCCTCGAGGAAGAAGCAGACTTTTGTCACCTTCTGAAGAGCACGTAAGCCATGTGTCCCCTTCCTACAGCTGCAGATCGACCAGCACCACCCACCCTGGCAGTCTGGCCCCACACTGTTCTTGTCTTCTGTAGTCTCCGGGGGACCTAGAGCTCCCAGAGTGATGGGCATGGGCTGGACACGTGGCTGAGTCTCCACCACCCCACGCCCTTATTTATTTATTTACTTATTAGACTGTTATCTACACCATGACTGCTTGATTTTCAGAGAGTCTGGATTCTCCATACTCCCCATGGTATCCACAGCTACGTGTGCTATCCCTCTGCAACAGCCCTATGATACTTCCAGGTTCTCACCCATAACACAACTAAATTTTTGGTTAGAACCCTTCTTCTTGGATGAAGGTGCTAACTGCTGATTTTGCCAGCACATTAAAAAACCCGGATTTGGCTGTTTCCCCCAGAACGTATCACAGAGCTCTCCCTCCTGCATTACTTAGGGCTACAGTAACTGCTGTTGCTTCATCGAGGAAAGATTACCAGCCATAGGACTGGGGGTCATGGGACAGGGAAAATGAGGAATGGATGCAGACAGGCTCGATGCTAAGCAGCTATCTGACTGCACAGTGGAAAGCTGTGATTTTATTTTGCTCTTTTTCATGGGCCTTGCAAACTGTGATTGACTTTCCTCCTCCATAGGAAGTCCTGACGTGCAACCAATGCACGAGGCCTTCTGAAGCCTCAGGAGCCCTTGAAGGCTGCGTGCATTTTCTTCTAAGTAGGGCCCTACCTGATGTTGCAGCACCATCCATCATGTCAGCAACCACCACAGCTCTGGGGACATGATTTGTTAGTTAACATAGCCTTTGTTAGCTAGCTCTCCAGTGGCACACACCGATGGAGATCTACAGCTTTCAGAAAATTTCCAGCAATAGACAAGAAGGGGCTTAGCAAAAACTAGGCTAGGTCCAAAAAAAAACTAGCAAAAACTAGGCTAGGTCCAAACTATCCACTGATTTGAATCCATGAAAAATCTGGCCGATCATATTTACTATCTAGATGATGTTCCCTGACATAAAATCTGAGGCAGGTTACCTTTTGGATTAAAATGAGGCTGAGGCCCCTTAAATCTAGTTTTCACCTCCTTTTAAACATACGCAAGGGGCAGGAGCCCTGAAGAGAAATCTTATGTATGTGGACTTTTCCATGTTGTTTTTTACCCCTTTATTTATAAATATAAGAGCAAGCATGCACGCAGCACAAATATTCTAACAACTACCGGCGCACCGTATGCCGTATCAGAGGAATAAAGAAGAGGGCTGATGGAACAGGGAGAGTAATTTACTGTGCGTTGGTCTCAGCTGCCAGCGATTGCAAAGGGAACTCGGCAGATGTTTTTTTGATAAAGGTTGTTTCTTGTTGCAGCAGCACCAACAAAATCCCTAGCATTATTCTGTAGGACTTCGCACATCATGATTCTGCCATTTCACTTAATCTTAACAGCTGGAGGATAAAAAAAAAATGTTCCACTGCATTATTTGAAATTTGTCATATTGATTTAGTTTCATTACTGTTATTAAATTTTATTCTGGAATGGTTTACATATCAAGAATACATAATGGGTTTCTGTGTGGCCTGGGATTTATTCTTTGAATGAGGAAAGGACTCTACTGTGACAAAGTCGTAAAGCCTTATTGACTTGATCCTTTGCCATAAACATAGGATTCAGGGAGTTAGACCGAATATTAAATTGATATGATTGTTGTATTTTCATCAGGAGAATAACTCCTTCCAAAATAAAACCTCACATTAAGTCTAGATCTGTGGAATTGTTTTCGAAATCTGCTATTCCCAGGCATGAATAGGAAAATATTCTCCTAATTAAGGATTTTGTAGGCAATAAGGGTGAAGAGAACCAACACGAATGTGCATATTTAACGTACTATCCAGATCCTGAAGCAAAATAAAATAAGATTAAAAATGTAACAAAAGTAAAAAGTGCATAGACATCTGGAAGGATTTAAATATGCGAAAGGATGTTTCTAAACAAAGAAATACTGAACACAAAAAGGCCTATCAAAATCAAAGTTGCATTGAAAGACAAGATGAGCCAACTGAAATCCTACATCCAAACAAATTGAAATTAGAGAGGATACTCCAATTTGATTTGAATTCAGCTTTTGGATCTCTTCTTTTCTAATGGGACCACTCACAACTCTCAAAAACTTTTGAGTTGGATCTAAATTTTGTGGTATAAGCCAACACTTAAATGTGACTGCCATTTTGTCATGTTCCTGGAGGGCAATTTGCACATAGGAGAAAGTTGCCGTGTCATGTAACATAAATTACTCAAGATCGCATGTCACCTCAGAGAGATACACTCTTGCTGATTTGTAAATTAAAGACAAGCCACAAAAGTTCCTAATTCCTTCACAACATAACTACTCATGAGTTTCTGCTGAAAGGCTGCCATCAAAAGGCAATAAATCTTCAGGAAATAATATCACAATGCTAGCTCTAAAGCACTCATGACTTTTTCCCAACTTTCTCTGGAATATTTCTTCCAAAAGAGAGCAGATGGCAAAATACTCAGTGGGTCAACTTTTGTGTTCAAACGCTCCCAGGGGTTTCCATTAATTCAAGTCGTCTCCACACAGACACAAACAAGAGCAGAAATAGCGGCCCATCCTTCCTTAAGATCACCACATTTTTCCCTGCTTCACTTTATCAGAAGTATTATTTGGAACTAGCATTGCTATTCAGTGCACCGTGGATGCAGAAGCATAATGAGAGAAAATGCAAAGTAACACTTCTGGCTGAAGTGAATTCACAGATCGAGGACATGCCTCGGTCCAGCCTAGATCCATCCTTCTCCTGGTGAAGCCCTTGGACAGGTGACCTGACCTTGCTGCTCCTCTGCCAACCCAGCACTCAACTGGGCAAAACTAGGTCTACTCTGGAAGTCACAGAACGCTGCCGAGCTGAAGTTTCTCAAGAAGCTAAACCACTATAGAGCACCAGATTTATTTATTTACTGGTTTACTGAGGAAAAACAAATTCCTTAGAGGATAGATTTTCAGAAGAATTCAGTGCTGACCCCATTCTGTCGCTATTGATGTCAGCGAAACCCGCTGAAACAAAATAAACCCAATGATGGACGAGTCTGAAAATCTCACATGCTGTAAACCACGAAAAAGTTCATGGCAACTTCATTAGCTGCATTGCTGCTAACGAACAAAGCCCGGCTGGGGTTAAGGGCTCTGGCTGGCAGCAAGCAGGGGAGCGTGCCGGGCTGCCGCAGCCCCCCGGGGTGGTGTCCACAGCCGGGTGGGCGCCGGAGACGTGCGCTTGTACATGAGGAGCCGCCATCCGTCGTATTTGTGCCGAGGTGCCGGGCGTTGCCAGGGGTTACGGCGCACACAGCAAGGGACCGGGGCCCGCACAACGCCGGGAAAAGCGTTTCAGGCCAAAAAAGGAAAACATCGGCTACAGAAATGCAACAGCAGAGGCAAAACACAAGAGATAATCAAATGTTAATATAACCACATTCCTCTCCAGTGTAATGAGTAAACATCAGAAAGCATGAAGAACATGTTTCAAGTAACAGAGGGGTTTTTCTGACCAGAAATTCAGATAATCCAGGTTCAACTGTACAAGGGCCAGCAGGAGAGCCACCACAGACCTACGAAAGCAGCTTGGCGACGCCTCCGCGCCGGAGAGCCATGCCGCGGGGCTGGGGCCAGGCAGCGCCTCCCCACCCTCCCCGCAGCTGCTCCCAGTGCCCACGGCCACCACCAACCCCATCCCAGCCGAGAGTGAGGGTCAGACTGAAATATGCTGCTGGCACCCACCAGCCACAAGGCTCAAGAAGTCTGCCACTGGGAGGCATTAAAACTTCATGCACCAACGGCATCTCCTGAGCAGCTGTGCAGGGAAGAGGGAAGGAGCCCCACATGACACCTACTTTGAGTGAAGGCAGCCGGCAAAACAGCCAACACTTAAATGTTGACTGCTCCATCTTCAGACCACACACATTTGCCATTAGTCACCTAAATGCACACTATTTTTCAGGTGCTTTTCTTTCTTGAGCTTGCACACTGTGCAGAAACGATACTGAGCTAGTCCCAGGATAAAAAAAAAACAAACTTTAAATTTTAATAAGCAGGAAAAGCTGTTAGCTTGACAGTCCTGTTTTCCATAAAACTCACATTCATAACAAGCAATAAAGATGGAAGTTTGCTGCAATATAACCCACAAGTCTGCCTAAAACTTAGATCTGAAGAGATCTCCATTAAAGGTAAAATGTAGTATAGGCTTCATGCCAGATCAGTCTTTTGTTTCTTTTCAATAAGAGAAAGAGTGCCAACTATGATAAAGTTTTATAAGGAAGTCATCTATTTTCTAACAACATGATTGAAACTAGCCGTTCATTACATGTAGGCTCTCAACAGCCAATACTATTAATTGACATCTCTTTCCTCCTCATCTCTGAGTAAGCCAAGAATACTTTTTTTTCCATTCTGTTTCTAACTCAACATTGATATTTATTGCATTCCATATAAAATTAGAAATTCCTCTGTTTAAAAGGATAGAATCAAATGAAAACCAGAAACCCAGCTTTCTTAATGTGGTACTTTTTGCAATTTTTATCCATTTCTTTCACAAGATTCACGTGTAAGGCACCAGGTTGTAGCAGAACATCATTTGACACATGCAGAATAAGCACATGTTGATTTGAGTCCATTAAGCATAAGCACGACGGATTCATAGGACATTGAAGTCAATAGCAGACTTTGCATAGGCAGTATTGAACTTCAGCTGCATCAACCGGCATGGAAAAAGGACAATACCAGTGGGGTGAAACAATGGTCCTGTCAACTAACCCCTCTGCAGTGCGCTGCTAGCATATCTGAGGGGACTACAGACGATCATTACCACATATTCCAGAGGAACTTCTTTTCTGAAAGAGTGATGCCTACCTGTAATCAAATTAATCACTGTAAGAATATCCCTAATAATATAAACTTAGATGTTGATAGAACCAGCCAGTATATCAAAAATTTGCTCTATCTAGGAATATAACTCAGAATGGCAAGTACTGGAAATGTGAAAGAATTATCAGATCAGATCTCATGCCTTCCTCCTGACAATGCAACATTATTTCCTAGTGCTTTTGTGTGCTTGTTATTTTTAAAATATACCTAAGGGCAGTGGTAAAATAGCTTGGGTAAACAGAATAAGAAAGAGATTCTTTTTAATAGTATCTCGCTATAGGTCTTGTTCATACCACACAGTCGATTTGCCTCACTGCCACCCCTTTGCTTCCCCATCTTCAATAAGAGAGATAGTAATAGCTGTCTATTCCCCAAGACAGTTATGCTGATTACTTATCACTTACCAAAATCTTTCAAACTGAAGGAAGTGTCACAGAGGCAATATGAGACATAATTTGGTCTTTTACTGTGTTTCTTGCTTCCTCTTTGTGTTCAGCGCCAAGACTCGTTTCTGATAGCTATCATGTTCTGCTCCTTCTCTCATCAATTATTTGAAGAAGTTACTGTCATCCAAGGTTATGTTTCTAATGATTTTTTTAGTTGTGCAATTTAAAGAGTGTAAAATCACTCAATTTCATCTTATTCTGGAGATCACTAACTGTAAGCATACATGGAAATGATGAAATGAAGAAAAACTAGATATACTCTAATCCACTTTCAGGGTCTAGCGTAAGAAACCCAGGTCAGTTATGCTTATTTCAAACAGTGTAAGTTCACCGGTGCTTCAGGACAAGACTGGTACCAAGTCATGGTGCAAAATTTTGTTCACACCAAAGATTTCATTTTCCTCGCACAGATGGTGGAACTATATTAAAAAGAAATTTATTCTCTTCTGGCTATTTGGTCAATCGAGAATTGCAAGTTAAATATAAACACACCTAAAAAATAATCCCCCAAGACACCCCTCCCCAAAGCCCCAACCTTCCCAAACCAACTGAAAGAAACATATTCCAAAATTTTATGTTAGCCAAAGAGTTCAAGGAGATTGACCTTGACTCCTTCAAGGGCTTTTATAAGTATTCTTTGAAGAAAAGAAATGCTCGTGCGAACAGATTCTTTCACACATGAGAGGAATAAATGAAAGACTCAAAAATGGCTCTGACACCAAGTTCCTTTTCAAGTATTTCCTTAGTGGGAAAAACCAAGAAGAAACGCCTGGAGCCCTGAGGGAGGGTGGGATGAGGATCCTGTGAAAGAAACTGAAACAACTGATAAAGGACACATAAGGAAACACATCAGGGAAATGTGAACAAATGAAAAAACTGGACAACCTGCATCCTACAGGACTTAAAAGAATTAGCTAAACTCCTTTATGTTCACTGTGCATAAGCCAAATAACCAGAAAATTAGAGCAGAGGAAAAGATTAACATTACCAACTTCAACAACAGCAAAGGTATTGCAGCCAGACATTCTCTCGTAAATCCACTTTCTGTTCCTAATAGTCACTTCTGACTTCAGTGAGCCTTGGGTACAGAGCCTTTAGCAAGGACAGGGAACTATCACAAGCGCATATGAGCTTTAATAGAGGTATGATGTTGTATCTCACAGGATCTTAGCTGAAAAAGTAATTCACATTGGCTTGGCCATTTCCATATGGCTTTCAAGTTGCTGAAGTAATGAAATCACAGGAAATAAGCTGCAATGTAGCGAGGTGGGAAATGTCTCCTGGCTACCATGTGGGTGACTGCTAGGAACAGTCTTTGTTGGACTTCTTTATTAATGATCTGGAAAAGGGAGTGCACAGCACTTTGATGAAACTCACAGATACAGAAAGACAGAAAGATCAGTGTACAAAGAAAATAATAGAGAATTTCCTAGAGAAGATAGATCCATGGAAAGAAAATAACTAAATGAGACACGGCTTTGAAAAAATGCAGGCTGGGAGAGCATCTGAGAAGGAATAACAGGAAGGAGAAATCTGGGATGCAATAATGATGAAAGAGATCGAAAGGAGATAACTTATGCTAAATGACATGAATTGGCAACATGATATGGTGTGAAAAGGCCAGTACAATACTGGACAGAGTAAACAGTATCACATCACTGAGAAAGGGAGAAATAACCACTTTCTGTATGATGCTGGTACAGCTCCATTTGGAACATTATTCGCATTTCTGGATACTGACAAATTAGAGAGTTCAGAGAAGAGGACCAAGCGTAATCCAAAGACTAGGAAGACTGATTTATGAGGAGAGATTAGAACAGTTAAATATATAAATTGCTTGGCTAAGAGACAATTAATGGGGGACGTGATACAAATATTTGAGAAGACCACCAGTGAAGGAAAGGCATTTTACAGCAGGATTTGCAGGGAACAGCAAAGAGCCCAGAGAGTGTCTGAGAAGCAAAACCATGTTCTGAGTATCAAGAAATGCTTCCTGAACACGGATTATGACAATTCATGGAATAATGTCCCCAGTGGAAGGGACAGGGAGCTTTCAGTTGTGGCTTTTAAATGCAGACTTGAAAAATCCCTTAGGAAACATATGTGCCCACAACTGCAAAGGTCTGGACTCAGTGACCTCTCTGACCCATCCTAGCTTAGCCGAGCTGGGTGCAGTCTACAACTCCCTTTTCTCTGAGGAGATGAATTGGGCATAGGAGAAATTACTGTATTTGTAAAGATGCTGCATTCTTATTTGTGTTTCTCCCTGTGCTGTTTGCATTGCTGGCATTCATCAAACTGAATTAAATAATAAACTGTTAGAGAAGTACTCTTATTACTTGAGGGTTGTGGTGAAAGTCTCAGCACCTGTCTTACCACTGCATGCAGATAACAAATCAGCAGTCTGATGTCCACAGAGCCCTGGGCTCTTGATGAGCTACATTCAAGGTAAATATTAGATGCAAGTGCATCTTCCTTCTTTTTACAGTGAAAAAAATAACTGTATAGCAAAGCCTGACTACTCTGGTTATGTCAGAAAGCTCATTGTTGGCTAATAACACTGGAGAAGTGATACGAGCCTGGCAAGGCATGGAGCTGGAAGGTAACTGGAATCCTCCTTCATCCAGCCGCACGGTGTTATCCAGGGAGACACAACGCCGTAGCACGTGTCATGCAGCAGCAACAAAAGTTTTAAATCTGGCAGCTCCTTTAGCTCATATATCTCCCAAAGTTAGATTAATTGTGAGTCTTTCATCTTCAGCCATCTCTGAAAGGCCTTATCTTTATCTCTGCTTTCAGAGGTCCATAAATTTCTCTGTGTTCAAAGGCTCCATCCCTTCCCCCAGTCCCTTTCTAGTTCAGATACCCTCAAACTCCAGCACAACTGGCAAGTCTCTCTGTATTTAATCCCGTTAAATTATCTCCCCCTTCATACTGCCTCCACGTCTTCCACCAATTTCCTTCCAACACTTCACCTGCTCAGTTCATCCTTGCTGAACCCTTCTGTTGGCCACTTCCCTTCTACCAAAAACTTTGCCATCGCGGGAATCGACATTGCTATTTTCTTTTTTCCTGCTATGTCTTTCGACCTTGCTGGTCACCTGCCTGTGTGCTGCTCAGTTTGGAATACACCTATTTTCAGGAATTCCCTTCAGCCACCAGGCTGACTGCAAATAGTTTAACCACGATGTTTTCTGAATCACCCTGGTACTGGAAACCTGAAAGGTCTGAAGGCAAAGTAAATTTTAAAACCATGAAGTTTGCTTGAATGGTTTTACTTTTTCTGTGGACACCTTTTCCCCCTCTCCAGAGGCAAGATCACCCATAAACTGTTGCCAATGGTTATGCTTAAAGCATTCAGTGGAAAAGCTAGTGTGAAGAATATTCAACTTCGACACTTGCTTTCTGCTAAGTAAAGGGATTTAAATCACTAAACAAAATGGATTCAAATCACTAAACAAAATGGATTTAGTTTATAACCAGGCAGCTACGTTTTCAGTGTCATTTTTGTTCATGTTTTTCTACATCAGATATGACTGATTCAGGTGGATCAGTCCCTGTACACTAGGTTATCATAATTATGCACTATACCCATTTCAAAATTAGTTCCAGCTAGTTAGCTTCACTGCAAGACAATTCGCACTGCCAACTGAGAATTCAACCTAGTTTGATGACGGATACATATAAACAGCAAAATCCATTATTTATACACTGTAGGAAAATAAAATCTCTGCCTGGCCAGGCATATGAAGCATGTGAAGGGTTTTCATTTTAGATGGTTGGAAATTTCAAACTCAAGCAGCTTTTAATCAACATACCATTGAAAACAAATTTCAGCAATTGCATTTCTTATTCAGCAGCAGTACAATGTAACTGAAAATAGAAGCTCCAAAAGCTTTATGGTCTATTACTCAACATGTGCTTATAATAAATTAGATGTAAATAGCAGTTATTGTGTACCAAGAAAAGAAAGAAAAGACAACCAGTTTCAATGAGCTGGAAGAGCTAAGAGGACCGTTTCTGTCCTACTGTTCTGAAATAATTCCTGTAATTCAAACATTCGCATGTATCATTGTTTTCTATTATTATCAAGTTACAGTAGCATCTAGACGCTCAAGTCCCACAATACTAAAACAGTTTTTAAAAAGCTAACGCCCATTACCTAGAACTAGACGCCGTTACACTTTAACCACCAGCGTCGCCACTAAGGCTCGCGCAGGCTCTCGGCTGAGGAGGAGCTGCCAGAGGTGGCTGAGGGGTGACTAGCGCCCAGGGCCACTCCGCGTGCAAGCAGCGCACCCCGGGTGCGGGCACGCTGCCGCAGCGCTGAGCTTCCCCGAGTCTGCGAGGGCCCCTGTAATGCTCTGCTACGCGCTGCCGGTGGGCACCAGGCTCTGGACAAAGCGGGGCTGCAGCAAATGCCATTCGGTGTCGCATCGCAGATCTTCCAGCGGCGATGGGTACCTCGCTCCCAGGGAAACCAAGGTGTGTAAAGATCATTGCTATCTGGGCTTGAATAGCCATGGTTACAAGAGTAAAAGGGAATTAAGAAGGTGTTCAAGCTGGAGGAGTGGAGCAATGAGCAGCTCCCCACGCACACAAATTCACTGAAATAGAGTGAATTCTCTTCCACCTGCAAGCAAAAGGAAGACAAGCTGGTTTTATTTCTGACTCTGAGGTTTTCTATACTCTTAACAGCTTTCCTTTAACTCTGGGTGAAGACGGCTAATTATGAACCACACAGGCAGACTGTGAAGACAACACACCCCACTGAGTGACCAAGATATGGGCTACAGTTTTCCACACTGACATTATAAGAAGAAAGAGTTATAAAAATCAGTCATGGATTCACCATGTGTAGCGATGGCCTCCATCACCTCCCTCCATTAACCCCTATCCTGCCGCCCCGTGTTGCAGTTCTGGAAGCTCATTCATTAGTGCCATGTCCTCTTTAGTTCCTCAACCGGGGGTGCTGGTTGGAGAGACCTGGGTGCTGCGAAAAGCAAACTTATGGCAGAGGCCTGCCTACGTAATATGGGTTCTAGCACTGGCTTGAGAGGGCAAACTTGTTCCCTTTGGACTGTGTGTCCTTCCGAGGGGAATGACAAAAGAGTTTGTTGCAAAAGTTTGTGACTATTTGCTATGGAGCCATTTGGGGTGGGCCACTGGTAAGACTTAGGGATAGTGAACTGGAACAAAAATCTCAGTGAAACAGTACAAGAATTAATTTTTTTTTTGTGAGTAATTATAACTTGTCATGAAGAAAAAAAATCCACCTCGCGCAAAGGCAATTTTACAGCAGTGATTGCTCTGACACAAGCAGCAGGCAGCAAGGGAGGTGCCAGCCCAGGGGACGTGTGCATGGAGCCATCGGCAGGGCATGCACGGGAAGACAAACTCTAAAAATTCAAGTGAACCCTTCAGCAGAACAGTAGATGCTATTGCAGCTGATGGCGATAAAAGTGTCTACCAGAGAGAAAAGCACTATGTGCTTCTTCAGGTTGGACAGTGATGCACAGACCAAGGCAGTACAGGAATCTAAATTATTCACAGTAACAGAAAAGCCAGAGGAAGAGGATAAAAGTCTGTCACTGGGTAAAAGAATGTCAATTCTATGGCTTCCTCAGGAAAACATCATCACTGAAGAAGCAAAGGACAAAAACAGTTAAAGAAAAATCTCAGGATATTTTCCATAGCATAGTGACAAATTGCACCTTTTCCAGTTTATTAGCTATTACATACATCTCCAGTAAGGAAAGGCTCAGTGGTACATATTTATCTTTCTCCATTTACCTTAAGATGAAAGTCAGTGGAAACATACATCTGGCTTTTAGCACAAGGTGGCTGGTGCTGCATATTCCCAGCACCTGTTGCCAGTATAAAGGAGAAATTTATCTGGGATTTTGTTTAAAGGCACTAGAACAGTGTTTTCTCCTGTATCAAATAAAATTACTGAGAAGAACATGGGCGGGCTAGTTAGGCATGGATTAATCCGTGAGAAGGACTGAAGATGTCTTACACTGCCTGAAAATGAAAAGTGACATTGGGGAAAATCTAAGACTCGTCACATGTGCCAAAAGCAAACTAAATCAAGCAAAAGCCCAGAAAGCAACAATTCCTCAAAAGCAAAGTAGGCATTGGCTTATATAGGCTGGAAATAAGCTATATATCCTATGCTATTTTTCTTTCTTCTCTGAGCTAGCCCAAAGAGAAGATATTACAGATGAGTGTATGTTTCAAAAGCACAGAGTTTTGATGCAGGTGACATAACTATAACTGGCAGCAACATTATTTAAAGTAGTTTGCAGTTAACTATAGGCTTAGTATTCATCTTGCCAATGGAACAGCTCCCACCCCAATACTTTGGTAGGAAATGGTGCCAGATTAATGAAGATCTTAGTGAAAAGCACCCAGAGTCAGAGCCTGATCCATATTTAGAACAACTGAGTTCCAGAGCAGCACCAGTGATGCATGGAGCTGTCACCTGAGGACATTTTTTCCTACGGAACACTGAAATCAAGACTAGCTACATTATTAGACACCGGAGGCTTGCAGAAATGGAGGGTGAGATAGAAAAGCAAACTCCTCAGTTAAACTCAATGTTCTCAAATCCATCTCCTCCCAGAATAAGCGTGAGAGCTGGTACTGAACTTCATGAGGATTTTGAACTTCCTGGCGATTGCAGATGTGTGTTTTCTACGGTAATTGCTGTATAAATAATTCCTTCATTTTCATCTGTACATCTTCTCCATAGCCTGAAGACCATCAGCATTCGCGGGTTGTCATCCCTGACCTGATCCGTTCTGTTGACTTGTATTACAGCGCTACTCTTTGGTACGCGTGAAAGACGATTATTTTCTTCTATATCACGCAGTGATAGGGTCAGTCACACATTTAATGCAAACTTGTAGGGTACACTGCTTCAGGGCCCTTTCAGGTATCACATTTGCGCAAAAGCGTGTATTTGCAATATGAAACTTGTTATGTATTCAGAGTATTCCATTTAAATACAGCAGGTCTTGTTATTTTTTCAGGTATGATTTCAGAGGGGCTTTTTAATTGTTATATAAATAAACAGCTAGTCATACGGTTGAGCAAATAGTGTGGTTTTGTCTAGATCACAGGTGGTTTTATTCTTAGAAATATCCAAATGTAAACATATTTTTATTGGGCAAAATATACAAATACCTAAACAGATAAAGGAAAATAATAATAAAAAATAAAAGGCTTTCACAACCTCTACCAGAGAATATTGAAATTGTCAGCTGAATGTAAAGAATTGTAAAAAGCACAGAAAAGGATCGTTTGATTGTCACATTCTCATGGCTCACCACCTGCTGCACTTCCAAGCAGCAGGTTACAGGCCCTTGCAGTGGATGAGACCTTCTGCGGTGCTCAATGACTCAAGAACGAATCTGTCGCTTCTCTTTGGTGAGAGTTGCCCATCTGACTCTCACAGATGATTACCGCGAGTCACACTAACTGCTTAAATGCCAACGGCTCCTGGGGGCAGGCCATATATCCAGTAAGGCGCGAGTTGGTTTTCCCGCTCGTTGACCCTGTTCTCCCACTGCGCCGAGGGGCTGTCCCCGAAGGCTCTCGGGAAGTCAGCACTGGCCACGCTCTCCACGCTCCCCTTCGGCATTGGATCCTCTTCTGCTCCCTTGAGCCTGAAGGGGAACGGTCTGGAAGCTGGTGAGTAGAAGGCTGTGAGAGATGGCATGTTTGTGGCTGCCTCCGCCCGGGCACGGGGCAGGAGCGGGGGAACTGGCGCAAACCCCAAGTGGCACCACGGGCAAAATTTACCACAGTGCAAGCGAGGGGAAATTCTACGCTGCAAGGCACAGGCATGCCGCACGGCCGGCTCCCTCTGACGTCATAGGCAGTAACAAACGAGTGAGGGTGGGGCATCCCTCGGACGTCATAGACGTAACAACGAGCGAGGGTGGGACAAAGGCAGGGAAGAGGCGGTCGGCAGGAGCCCGCGGCGCGCCGAGGCGCCGCTGGGTGTCGCTGTTGCTGGGCGGCGGCG
>NW_010562169.1:0-12807 GCF_000687285.1 Phaethon lepturus | reverse complement strand
GGCCTCTGACGGCCCCTTCCCACCCAAACCCCGCTGTGAGTCTATGTGTTTAAGCAAACGTGCTGTTATTTGACGACTGCTACAACATAGAGTGGGGATGAAGCCAAGGTACAAGAGGCAGGGGAAGGTTGCCCATGGTTGTGGAGCATCCTGACCCGCTCCAGGACCCATTGCCCACACACTGCCCAGGTTTATTCCCTTTACAGGCTTTGGACGGCTTCTTCTTCGTTGTGAACCGCGAAGGGAGGATCGTCTTTGTCTCTGAGAATGTGACCAGCTACCTGGGTTATAACCAAGAGGAGCTCATGAACACCAGTGTCTACAGCATCCTGCACGTGGGGGATCATGCCGAGTTCGTCAAGAACTTGTTGCCGAAGTCACTAGGTAAGAAAGCCCTTGAGGTGGGTTTTTTATCAGCTGGTGCTTGGAGAGTACTGTAAAAAACGATGTTGCGTCTTCAGTGGAGCTGGTCTTATATTGGGGGTTTTTTTACATGTTATTTATATATATTATTACATTTTATATTGTTTACTGTGAAATTCAGAGATATACCCAACCCGTAAACCTTTGCATAGTGAAATACATCCTACCAGTGAGATATCAATATTAGATTTTTTAGTAAATAAGCTGATGGATGACAATATTCACGTCATCTTCCCGTTGTCTTTCTCCGCTAAGAAAACTTTTGCCTTCATCTTCTTTGGCTTGTGGGTGGGAAGAACCAACTCGTCTGCCCGAAGGGAGGGGCACATGTAGGAGCTTTAAGGGAATGAGGAGTAAGATTTCGAGGTGTTGGTTTGGGGGCACTGAGCCTGTTGGCTTATCCCATTCATTTAGGACGTCCTCTCAGCTGGAGGGGTGTTGTCCCCAGCTGGTTTCAGAGCCCATCAGTACTTTGCCAAGTATCTAGCATGGGGATATGCTGCACCTTGGGGTGTGAGAAGAGGTCACGGTGCAAGCGGTGAGCTCGCGATGGTCCCCTACAGCGGGAAAATGAACAGTTGTGAGGATGGGAGGAAGCATCGCATGGTGAAGACACTTGCGGGGTGTTGGAAGCAACCGAAGCAGAAGGTTTTATTCGTTTACTGGAGGTGAGCATCCTCTGGGCGGCGAACGCGGGTGAGACATCACTGATTCCTCATTCGGTCACACCTTTGAAGAAACACAAGAGAAGATGAGCCTTTTCCAAGTAGCTTGACTTAAAAATAGTTTGGGTTTTTTTAAATACACACTTGTCTTCCTTCTGCATAAATACAATGATATCTTAAACCACCTAAATCTACGGGCACTCATCAGATTGAGCCTATAGAGGTTCAGGCATCGTCTTTTCCGTGTGCTTACCCAGTTTAAGGCTGGGTATTTTGTCTTTCGTTGGATGTTACAAGTCCCTCAGCTCTTCTCATAGGTCAGGTTGCGTGAAAGCTTTATAATCTGGTGGCAAAATCGCTTGGGTTGAATGTGGCTATCCTCCATGAAGAGGTTAGCAAAATCTTTCAACTGCTGCCCAGAGGTTTTTGGAGAAAGCCAGGTCATAGAAAAAAATCAACAGGGAAGGTTTTTGCTGCTGTGGTGCCAGAAGGTCTTGCTGCTGACTTGTCCCAGAAATGGGGAGGAAGCAAAGAAAAAATTCAATTCTATGGAGATGCTTAGCTGGATTTGCTGGAGAAGTCCCGGGAGCATCACTTCGGGGGGATTTCAAGTACAACAGCAAGAGGCAGGAGTCTTCCCAAGCACTGGAAGTGACTCAGAGACCCCGTGCCTCAGTTTCCCTGCCTGTAAGGTGGAGATGATAGGACCTACCAGCGATGTAAGGAGCAATTCATTAATGTCAGAACAACAACTCTCATGACGTGCTGATCTTAGTTGAGGTTGTAGGTGCTCTTAGGGCTTGGCTGGCAGCGTGGGTCTGGGCACAGGGTCTTCAGCAGGTCTGAAGGAGCCCCAGGGGCTGACGGGGAGGGCTCTGCCCCCAGCTTTGCTCTTGGCTCCCCCCTGACCTGGGCAGTAAGCTGGTTTCTTCCCCCCATGCCGATGCTTTTCCTTCTGTCCCCTTATCCGAGGGGTCCTCAGGACGTTGGGGAGGGTGTGTGCACGGCACGACTCTTATCAGCTCCTTTTCTCCTCCTTTCTCCATCCCCAGTAAATGGAGTTCCTTGGCCTCAAGAAGCAACCAGGCGCAACAGCCATACCTTCAGCTGCAGGATGCTGATCCGGCCACCCGACGAGCCGGGCGCGGAGAACCAGGAGGCTCGTCAGCGCTACGAGGTGATGCAGTGCTTCACCGTCTCCCAGCCCAAGTCCTTCAAGGAGGAAGGAGAAGGTAGGGGAGAGCATCCTCTGCTGCTGGCCCTGCGTTCGGGCTGGGGAGGGCAGGGCAGGCAGAGGAGCAGGGTGGGGATGGCAGTGCAGGCAGCGGGAGGACCGGGGTGGTCAGGGCAGGCAGGGCTGCCTGGTGGGGCTGGTTATTCCTGGCCTGGCACAGGCGATGCCCGGCACGGGGCAACAGCGGCGGAGATGCCTGAAGTTCTCTGTGGCTTCTTCTCTCCCGCTTCCCCCTGAGCCGATGCCCTCCAGCCACCCCAGCTTCTCTGGCCCTCCGGCTGCCTCCGGCGCCGCTCGCAGTCGGTATTCCTTAAGGAAGGAGCAATATTTAATACCCACCAAAGCCCTCTGGCTGCAGCACCTTCCCAGCAAGTGACGTGGGTGCCCAACACCCCGCCTTGTGCCTTCACTGCTGCTGGACCTCGGTGCTGCCTGCATGTTTTTGGGCTGAATTGGCTGCCTGCAGGCAGATCTGCCTGGGGACTCGGGACAGGCAGGGTTCCCTCGGCGCCGTGGGGGTCGTCGTTTTCCTGCAAGTGCCCTAACTCTCCTTTGGGTGTCCCAGCTATTATTTTCCAGCACATTAGTTGGATTAATCCATTGCGGTTTACACAGGAGATCATGACTGGAAGGAATAAATTATGGTATTTTATGACCAAATACTTTGCCTGAAGCCGACAGTTGCTGGCTTTTAGTGCTGACTTTTATTGTACAATACTGCCAGATCGAAAAGCCTTTACAATTAATTTCTCCAAGCACTGGAAACCTCTTTTCCAGCAAACTGTATAGAGTTTAGAAAGAGCCTACTCGCTTTGAAGGGACGGGGGATTGCTCGGGGTAAACACTTCCAGGGCAGGTCATGACAATCAAGCCACCACCAAGGGGCATCTTAATTAAAATGTTGAATTGCAAGCCGCGGTTGTAACGTCTGATTTTCATGTTCTCGGTCCTTTCTCCTGCTTTGGCAGATTTCCAGTCGTGTCTGATATGCATCGCGAGACGATTACCTCGACCGGCAGCCGTTACCCCTTCTGAATCCTTTGTGACCAAGCAAGACACCACAGGTAACGTCCCAGCCATGCCGGGGAGTCCTGGCTCCAGGGGCTTTGCTGTCCCCGGGGGCCAGAGGCCGGCGGTGCAGTGCAGGACCCCGTAACGTGAGCACGGTCCCGTCCTTTGCAAATGGCAGCGCTGCCTGCTAGCAGCGCTGTGGTTGGCACCTCAGCTGGAAGCACCTCAGCTGAGTTTACACCTCAACTGATCCAATACACCAGACCATGCCCTGCACGCAGCCCCTCTCTGCTCCGTGGGATTTTGGGGATGACTGAGGTTGCTGATTGATGGGAATGAAACAGTCATCACCTTTCGGATCCGGGTTTGCTCTCAGCCAAATATTGTTTTGTAGCCATTCTGGAGACCTTCTTTCTGGTAGTTCATCATCACCCTGGACTTCCCTGCAGCCTGTGAATCCTTAGTGAGTGATTTCCCTGCTCGCTGCTCCCTGCCCGTGGCTGTAAAACAGCCGGCAAAGCTGTCTGGTGTTTCATGTCGAGGGACAAAAAAGGCGGCAGGTCCTGCTTGGAGGACCCCTTGGTGTGGGCAAAGTGGCTGGCAGGGTGTCCCACCAGGTGAGGATATGAATCTGGGGACCCCAGCCCTGGAGCAGGGAGGGTCCCGTCGCACAAAGGTGCTTCTTGTTGGGTTTCATGTCCACTTTGGCTGGTCAAGGTGTGCGTAGAGGTTGGTGTGTGCTCCAGAGCAAACTCCTTGAACCTCCACCTCCTTCTGGAGGACCTCCTTGTGTTCTCCTGCCACTGCTGCCAAATAGGACGTGGATTCATTTTCCACATTTATGGACCTATTTGTGCTGAAAGACTTCTCATCCTCTGCTCGAGTAACGTGGCTTCTCTCTCTCCGCCCAGGTAAAATCATCTCCATTGACACCAGTTCCCTGAGAGCTGCCGGCAGGACGGGTTGGGAGGATCTGGTGCGGAAATGCATCTACGCTTTCTTCCAGCCTCAGGGCAGAGAGCCATCTTACGCCAAGCAGCTCTTTCAAGAAGGTAACGGGCTCCTCTTCCTCGCTGGCGCGCTCTCCTGCCGAGCAGCGGGAGCTGCAAGGAGAAGCCGGGGCACGGTCCTCCTTGCTGGAGAAATGCTTTCTGGAAAAACAAATGCTGTAACAATAATCACAAAGTGCTGAAGGGAGAAGGGAAGGGGCTGAGTAACGCTGGAGGAGCATCCCCAGCCAGGAGGCTCCCTCTTACCCTTCAGGAACTACAGAATTGAGACAAATATGAGCCTAATATGGTAATTTTAATTTTTTTTTTCCTGTATCATCTGCAATCACCATCCCCAGTGTCTAAGCAGAAGCAACGGAAGCTCTTCCGT
The DNA here is from genome assembly GCF_000687285.1 of Phaethon lepturus. Taxonomy (NCBI): domain Eukaryota; kingdom Metazoa; phylum Chordata; class Aves; order Phaethontiformes; family Phaethontidae; genus Phaethon; species Phaethon lepturus. Next base: position 8,094 of record NW_010562169.1, on the reverse strand, counting down.
GAGCGTTTTTGCTCTGTCGGCTCTTTGATGAGCATCTTTGCTGTGTCGGCGAGGATGCTCGCAGCAGGGATGCAGGGAAGGCAGGACGTAGGAGCGGGAGGTTGCTGAGCCTCCGGAGAGCTGTAGCTGTGCCAGGGTTGCAGTGCCAGTGTCCTGCTGCACCTTCCCAGCCTGGCTGGGCTTCACCAGCTTGTACCTTGTACACTGCTGGTTGAGTGATGGCCCCTTCGGAAGCTCTGAGCACTCAAGGACGGTGCTGGGTGGATTTAGATTTACCCACTGCAGGACACGGCTTTGGAGCTGGAAAAGCAGTTGGGAGGATTTCTGTGCCACCGTGGTTATTTGTAACCCTTTTATTTTCCGGGTCTACATGGTTAGCCAACATGCAGCATGTGGTCTTGTTTGCTGGGAACGTGGTTGTCCCGGGCAGGTCCTCTGTCTCCTCTGCTCCCTCCATCCTCCTCCTGGTGCTTGTAAGGTGTTGCAGGTTCTGGCTTGAGTTTCTAAGGGATTTCTTGTGTTTCTGGTTGTCTCCTTCAGTGATGACACGCGGCACGGCCTTCAGCCCCTCGTACCGATTCACCCTGAGCGACGGGACGGTGCTCAGTGCCCACACCAAGTGTAAGCTCTGCTACCCCTCCAGCCCGGAGATGCAGCCTTTCATCATGGGCATCCATGTCATCGACAGGTACGTCCCCACCCTGCTACTACCGAGCCATGCCAGTGCCCAGGTGGGCAATCCCGGAATCAAAGTGCCTGTTCCCTACAGTGGGAGGGGGATCCACGGGTGGTCTACAATGCTGGTTTGGAAATGTGATCCCCATGAGGAATCTGAGTCTGAAAACCAGCGTGATGGCAGCTCTGCTGATCTTGATTATTCTTGTTTCGCAAAGAGGTGGCCCTGGGAGTTCAGGTGGAGGTTTATAGACGTGGTTCTAATTTCTGCGTTGCCCTGGAGAGCTTAAAATATTTGGGGAGGGAGAGGCTCTGACAAACTGGCAGGTCAGGGCGAGGTGAGGCTGTGGACCTGGGCTGTGCTGGAGAAATGCGAGGGGGCTGGGGCAGCGGGGAATGCTGTCGGAGCACGGTGCCCCTCCAGCTGCGTGGGAGCGTGGGACCCGGAGAAGGTGATGCCTTCGGGGTTTAGCTGGTGAGCGGCCATGATCCCGAGCAGAGTCGCGTTTCTGGACAGATGCTAAAGCTGCTGCACTCCACCCATACGACTGAAATGGATACAGAAGTGCTGGTGGAGATGGGAAGGCTGGGACCATCAGGGCTTGTGAGCTGCTGCTCTCCAGGCTTCCGAGCTCTGCAGGAGCTGTCTGAGTGACACTAAAGGTTTGGGCAAAGCCTCTTGTGACTTTTCCTCTCTTTTTCATCTCCTGCAGGGATCACGGCATGCTCTCACCCCAGGAGAACACTAACTCCGCGATGTCCCTCCCCCGGGTCAGCCCCTCGCTGAACCCCAGCATCTCCCCGGGGCAAGGCATGGCCCTGCCACCCTCCATCCCTCCCTCCAACGGCAGCATGTTGGCCACCAATGTGAACCAGCAGCCGGGCACCGGCCTCCACAACAGCAACTCCAGCACCAGCCAAACCAGCTTTGGGTGTTCACCTGGGAACCAGATAGGAGCCAACGTTGCCTTAAGCCAGGGACAGACTGGTCCCCAGAACAGTAACCACACTTTGAACCTCAGTAGCTCCCCCATGAATAGCCCAGGGATTACGCCACCACAGTTCATGTCTCCGAGGCATCGGGTCAGCCCAGGGCTGGTGCCCAGACCCCGAGTGCCCAGCAATCCCTTCTCGCCCACCATGCCCACCATGCACTCCCCCGTGGGCATGGCCAACAGCGGCAGCGGGGGCAGCGGTGGCGCCGGTGGCACCAGGCCCTTTTCCAACGCCCCCATAAACTCTATGCAGGGTCTGACTGAAGGTCCCAGCACGCCGGTGGGCTACTCCACGCCACCCCCCGTGCTGAGACAGCTCAGCTCCCAGAGCTCGCCCAGCCGCCTCGCCATGCAACCCATGAAAGCAGAGTCCAAGGACAGCAAAGAGATCGCCTCCATCCTAAGCGAGATGATCCAGTCGGATGGCGGTTCGGGGGACGGCAAACCACTGGACTCAGGCATGCTGCACGCCGGCGACAGGCTCTCCGAGGGGGACAGCAAGTGCTCCCAAGCCAACAGCCACAAGCTGGGCCAGCTCCCGGCCGGGCCACCCCAGCGGAGCAGCAGCTTCGGCACGCTGATGCGGACACGAGCTGCAAAGATTCGTTAGCTTGCGCAGGCACCGCTGGCACTTTGGCCTCCGGCAACCCTCCCAGCAGCACCTGCCCTTCCTCCCATAGCTCGCTGACCGAGCGGCACAAGATTTTGCATAGACTCCTTCAGGAGGGCAGCCCTTCCGATATTACCACCCTGGCCATGGAGCATGAGAAGAAGGAGAATGCCCCAAACCCTGCTACCACCCCCACGGCTCAGAGCCAGCTGCCCGGAACCCCGGACATCAAACTGGAGCCGGACGCGCTGAAGAAAAAAGATGTCAAGGATCACCAGCTCCTACGCTATCTGCTGGACAAGGATGAGAAGGAGCTTGCTGCAGCCCCAGCGCTGAGCCTGGATGATGTAAAAGTGAAGGTGGAGAAGACAGAGCAGATGGAGCCTTGTAACACGGCGCCGGTGCCACTTGCCAAACCTCCTGCCGCAGAGGAGGTCAAGCTGGAGACACAGGGCCAGGTGAGTCGACCCATCTGTGTCCATGCTGGTGGGATGCTCTCAACAAGCTGTGTTTTGGGGGCAGTTTCCCCCAAACCTGCTGGCGTGCTCCCTCCACAGCAAGGCAGTGGGGCTGGGAGAAGTGTGGGGAGATGTCCTGTGGCTGCTGCAACCTTCTCCAGCGCTGGTGCCACCTTCTCCAGCGCTGGTGCCGCCCTTCAGCACTGATTCTACCTGCTGCAGTGCTGGTACCACCTCCTCCAGTGCTGGTGGCACCTTCTCCAGCACCAGTGCTGGACCTTTTGTCCAGATGCTTCCCATGTTGGCAGCTCAGCTCTTCAAGCCAATGGTGGAAAGGGAAGGGAGAAACTTTACCAAGGCGTATAAAAATGAGAAGGAAACGCTGCGCATCGCTGCAGGTGGTGGGCTTGAGTGAGGAGAAGACCACGTGCATGTTGCCATGTGAAAGGTTCTTAATTCTGCATCTCTGGGCACATTCAGGGCTCGTGTCCCAGGGAATTTTCAATCCATTGCCCTCTTGTTGGCTGAGATTAGCAATTATATGGGCCTTTTAGTAAGTATTATTAAATCGAATAATCCAGTGACAGATCTCTGCAGTAGAGATTTGGGTGTATAAATATTCATTACACGCAGCTATGAATAGAAGAGATTTCTTATTTTTGAAAGCCAGGGGAGATGGTAACATGGATAAGGCTGCTTAATCCTTTTTAAGCAAAGAGAAGAGAGCGGCTGACATGAAGAGCAGGGCTGATCGCCCGCTTACTAACTGCGGCAAATGAGGCTGCCGGCGTCTGGAGATACGGGATGAATGACGGAGCGCTCGGAGAGCCTCGAACGACAGATACACAATAAATCTCGTAGTAAGGTTAAGGGCTCGGTTGGCCTGGCAGTCGTGGACGGTTATCCTATAGGTGAGTGGGAATTGAGCTCCTTATCTCTTTCTATAATGTACCTTCCTGGTGTCATGGTCTGGCTGGATGGTACGTCCTCCCCTGTCATCTCCCATTTGAGATCCATCACCTAGATTAAGATAAATTGCCTCCGGATTAGGAAGACCCAAGGCAAGTTGTGCTTATTTTGGGAGGCACATGGGAGCTTGCAGGTGGGCAGTGAACCTGTCATAGAACCAGGTACCCACCACGATGCTCTAGTGGAAGGCACAGCATCCTCCCGGGAGATGCATGGGCTCTTGCCCGGAGCTACCGCAACCTGCTTTCACAAAGCTGGGAGCGTGTCAGGGAGCACGGTTGTAGCTGAAATTAGGCAAAATGCCAGGGCACGGGAAGAGCTTTGCTTGCCTGTTCTTCCGGACATCCACGTGAAGGATTCACTCACCGGCCAGGGATGCAGGCAAGCTCTTCGCTGACCGTCAGTGATGGTTCCAGGTACTCCATCCTTCAGAGAGGGCAGAAAGCCCTATTAATTAAAGGAGGCTGTGCTAGCTAATTGTGCTCTGCTCACAAACAGGCACACAGAGCTTGGATGACTTGAGCCTGGATGTGTTTATAAGCCCCTCTCCTACGCTGTTGGAAGCAGCCGAGTGTTTTTTAGGCTCCTTCATGGCTTTTCAGTTCCAAGTATCCCTCCCCAGGCAGCTGGAGAGCATGAGGATTATACGTTGGACACTACTAAGTGCTTCCAAAGAGTTAATAAAAGAGGCTGGAGAGGGTTTGCAAGTCTTAAAATGCATTTTCTGAGGAGTGAACAACTTTTCACTGCTCAGCAGCTAAGGACAGAGTTTCATTTCCATGTTTTCTGTCACAGGCTGCTTTGGTGTGGCACGGGGAGGGGGAGCTGCCATTTCAAATAAAATCTAGCACTTCTAGATTTTTGTTTTCATATGTGATTATTTTAAAAATTGAAATGTCAATTAGGAGCAACATTAATTGCGGGACAGGCTCTGCAGCTCGCCTTCAACCTTGAAGGAATTAGTTCCTTCCCAGATTTATCCTATGGAAGTGCCCTGGGTTGGCTCAGAGCCACCCGTCCACGGGGCGAGAACAAAAAATATTTGGGTAGGGCTTGGGAAAAAGCTAGTAGGAATTAGAAGTGTTTAAAAAAAAGATGAAAGGAAAAGAATAAGCAAGGTTTTGGAGGGGCTCTTCATCCTTGCGCTTCAAGGCATGAGCTGAACTTCACCTAGGTGAAGATGAAACTTTCCTTCAGGTCAGGTTGTCTCCTCTGCCCGTGAGCATGATGCTGGGGAGCAGGCAGTGCTGCCTGCACGTGGGAGTGCTCCACCGCCTGTGGACAGTGGGGTCCAAAGAGAAGTCGTGGATGCCCCATCATTGGAAGTCTTCAAGGTCAGGTTGGACGGGGCTCTGAGCAACCTGATCTACTGGAAGATGGCCCTGCCCATGGCAGGGGGTTGGGCTGGATAGTCCTTTAAGGTCCTTTTCCAACCCAAACCATTGATTCCATGAAAAATAAAAGTTTTACCTTCTTTTTAATTCGCTTTTTGGTTTCTGAAGCTACATTTCAGCTGGTTTTTGCAAGTAGGGTAGAATTCTTTTCTCAAAAAGAAGGAAAAAAAAGGAGTGATGACAGAAAGACGGAGATCCTTATGGAAATAGCTGCTTCCAGGAACCAGGGTTCCACAGAAAATTCAAATGATCTGAAGGTTGCCATAAAATCATGGAATTAATTAATTTGTGCAAGAATTTTGTTGCCCAGGTGGCTTGGGAGAAGTGCCTTCGCTCCACAGGAAGGTCCAGCCAGGGATAAAGGTTGGCTGGGTGGGTACCACCTGGGAGCACCTCTGACCTCCCTGGTGAGCTGATTTCATGCATGGGGTGTCCTACAAGCCTGCTGGGTGAGGCATAAAGGGCAGAGGCGGGATGCTGTCCCTTGGTCTGCCATTTGGTTGGCTTTGGTTTTGGAACCTTGTTTATGCCAGGAGCTGGAGGTTTGGGGAAGAAGAAGCTGTTCAGAAATATTCAGTCACCCTGAGCCTCCATCCCTTATGTCATGGGTTTTCTCACCCGTTTGGGGACAGAAATAGGTCATGGAGATCTGAGCCTTCTCTGAGCAAGACTGGATGGCCCGAGTTGCTCCAGCCCTCCAGCACCATGTGTTTTCTAGACATGGAGGAGAAATAAAATACCCATTAAAGTGGGCAAGATTCCAGGTGCAAGTTTGGGTGCTCCAGAACACAACTGATAAGCACCCTGCTCCCACCAGGTGTCCTTCATTTCCACCTCTCCATCCTCCAACCTCTTCACATACCTTATGAGCAACGCAAGAACTTCACTGCTCCCACACTATCTCCTCTTAACTATTTATCTCCTCAATTTGGATGCCCGCAGCTCCCTCTGTGCCCTTCTTCTCCCTCTGCCTCCAAAATGACCTCCCTGCAGGAGGAGGTGGAGTCGAGGAGATATATTTCTGCTGTATCGTGGATGTCTCCCATTCGCTTCAGTTCTCTTTGTTTTGCAAACTTGAGCTTTAAAAAAATGCTGCTTGGTCAAGAAATTACATCATTTGGAAGAGTTGAGACATGCAGCCTGCTGCAGGAGTTGAATTTGCTGCATTTCGTTCTCTCTGTGAGCCTGGGTTTAGGAGGATACTCTGCTTCTCAAGGCTCTGGGCTTAGGATTTGATGGAAAGGATACGGGTGAAAAGAAAAAGACTAGTTAATCCGTTATAAATTGTAATATTGATGCCTGCTGCTTACGGAGCACTTTTCATCATCGGCGTTGTCTAAACATCGTTTCGTTCACAAAATGCCACTGCAAAGGAAAAACAAGCGCGTGCCCTGTCATCTATTAAAAATACCGATTCATCTCTCCAGGTGCTACCGTGAGACTGTAGGAAAGGAGGAAAAAAGAGCGGTGAAGGTCCAGAAGGACCATGGCAGGGAGCGCGAGTGGCGTCTCTCGGGTCTCAGATGCTGGACTGGGCTTGTGGTTTCAATGGAGCCAGTGTTGTTGGAGGGTCAGTCCCGAGGTGGAGCTTCCCGCAGCCGCCCTGGGCTTTGTTTTCGTGATGGGCCACCCTGTGCACCGTGGAGGTGAAACTGGAAGCGGCTGCAGCGGCTATTGGCATTGCCACCCGTTTGGAGGATTTCATCTGAGATATCACATATTTCCAGCTAGGATTTAGGGAGAAACTTCTCATGCTTTCTTCTGGCAAGGGGCAAAGCTGTCACCTGGGTGAGAGGTCTTCAACGCTGCTCCATCAGCCGGGGAAGTGCAGAGACATCCCAGGGATGCCCAGAGCCGGCAGCCTCCCGGCTACGTATCATGGGCAGGGGCTTTTTTTGCAGCCTTGCCTCCCAGCTGACAGCGAAGCCTCTCAGCGAAGCCAGGATCCCAATTCCTGCCAGATTTCTCCATCTTCTCCAGACTGGAGCTTCACTCCTTCCATCAAATGCAAAGATTTTCCCTAGTGCTATCAAGTTGTCTATTAATTACCCCGTGTTAATGGCCAGGCTTTCCCTAACGCCGAGGGGGGCTCTTCTGGAAGTGGTATGCGTCCTTCGATTTTAAAGCATTTGGTTTCCCTTGAGATATTTTCCTTTTTAGCCAAAGCTCATTTATCTCAGCTCCTTTAATCCCAACCTGCTGCTTTACAGCGCCGCTATTACAGCCACTGGTGCAAATCCCTTTCCCAGTAACTTTCCCATTTATTTGAGTCCCCGGGCTAAACATCTTCCATTCTTAGCGCTGATGGAGGCTGGAAAAGCTGAATGATATTTTACAACCCCGTTGAGGGTAATTACATGCCCGAGGCCAGCTTCAGTGTTGGACACTTGTTCCAAAAAGTCACTTCTGTTTCTTAGAAAAGACCATTTTTTTATTATTATAATTTCAGCATAAGCATGTGTATATTAACAAAGCAAATTATCTCCCGTTTTAAATAGCTGGAGGTTATACATACCATTAATAATTATGTTAATTGCAGTGCATGAGCATCTCGAAGCTGCCGCCGAGGGCCGAGCTCTGGGGTGGGGACCCGTGTGCAGGGGGGACGGTCCTTGTCCCCCCAGGGTCTGCACCTGACCGGTCCTTGTCCCCACAGGGTCTGCAATTGACCAGGCAGAGGGATGCAGGGCTGGTTCTCTGTCCGTGCAAGACGCTCGGTGTTTCGGCAGGCGAAGGCATGGGGGAGCCGTGTTGGGGGGCTACGTCCATGCGAAAACAGCGCTCGGTCTCGCTGATGCTGTGTTTGGGCTGAATCGTCCACCTGTGATTATTTTTTTTTTCCCTTCCTTAGTTTGCTGCCGAACTGGAGCAGCTGGACCAGCTCCTGCCCTCGCTGGAGAAGGCGGCTCAGCTGCCCGGCTTGTGCGGACCGGAGAGAAGCGAGAGCGGCGTGGCCGGCGTCGCCGTCAAACCGGAGATGCTGGCAGCCCCCC
>NW_010562168.1:0-1616 GCF_000687285.1 Phaethon lepturus | reverse complement strand
GCCAGCAGGCCAGGCTGGCTGCCCGGGGGTGTGCAAGGCCTCTTGGGGGGGGAAAGAGGGCTGTCGTGGGGCAAGGCCGAGAGGGGAAGCTGTGCCCGCTTTCTGGCTGAGGCGCGGGGAGGCGTGCAAGCCGCACGGGGAACGGGTTGGTGAAAGTGAGTTTCTTTGCAGCAGCCTGCGCAGGACTGAGCTCGGAGAAGCCATGGGTGGGGCTGGCAGGCCCAAATGGTGCTGGCTGCCCCCCCGGCAGACGCACGCACGCTCTCAGCGTCTCCACTCAGCTGTTGGCAGCCGAAAGCCAGAGAAACCCAGAGTGATTGATTTTTACACAAACACGTGCGCGCACACACACTGCATTTTTTGTTCTGCCTGCCTTTGGGTTTGATTCACTCCAAGTGTGTTATGACACTCTCCCTCATCAAATAATTGTGGAATTGCAGGTGGGGCAGGAGCAAAGAGTGCTGTTGGGGAAGGGGAGAAGTGTGGGCATCATAAAATGCTTGTGTGTTTATTTTAGGTGGTATGTGCAGCAGAAAAAACATATTGAAGTAAAGAAAAAGGAGACAGACCAGACAAAAAAGCAAGCTAGAAACCTGCCGTGCTACTATATGAGACTATTTCAGTGGTGGTTGCTGTGGAAGGTCAGAGTAGATGATCACAGAATGTCTTTGGCTGTAACGTGTATGTGACACTTGCTTGACCTTGCTGTGCTTTTGGCAGGTGGTTCCTTATTACTGTGTGGCACAGAGTTATTAAAAAATCCATTAACGGTTGTGTTTGTACTTGCCAGAAGCCCACCTTCCCCAAATTTTTTTTTTTACACAGTTTTTCTTGAATATTGTTCTCCTCTTGGCTACACATAATTTTGGCTTATTGGGAAGATATTATTTAATGCTTCTCAGTGCAACGAATACATAGTTTTTTTCTGGATTTGTGAGAGTGAGGAAAGAGAATTAACCTTTACAAGGCAGGGGAATTCTGCTGTACCCAGTATAGTTTTCATTGTTTTACTTGCAAAAGTTTTGTTTGACCCAAGCTTGATTGTGTTTAGTTCCTGACAATTTTATTCTGGAAATGTTAGGTCTAAACATAACCACCCAGCCTCTAAAAGGCCACCATTGTTTATTGTTTTCCTTGTAATAATCTTATTTTTTCCTGTCTTCTAGATGGCTAGAAAGAGAACAAAAATAATCATATCCCCCCCAACTTAGTGAATGAAAAACATCTATAACAATTTTCTTACTGTGGATGCTGTTGGGAGTGTAATTGTACTGTGGAATCCTCTTCCAGTGATCTAAGTTCTAGTGAGAGTCTGATTAGTTTTTAATGCTCTGAAATGAGTAAATTGCGATCTGGGTTACAGTAAATCTCTGCTTACAGGAAAATTTTTTTTTTAGGGAAATATTTATTACTTCACTATGAGTTCGTGTGAGAGAGATCAGATATGTATTATATTTCATGCTATAGAATTCACTGAAATATTATAGAACATATCAGACTGAACTTAATCAGCTAACTCTTAGTTCATTGACCATGCATCTCAAATTCACTCCTTTCACCTATACTGAATGCAGCATTTAGGGTTTTTTTAGGTGTTTTTTTTTGTTTTCGTTGGG
>NW_010562167.1:7616-8412 GCF_000687285.1 Phaethon lepturus | reverse complement strand
AGATGGACACAAACTCCCCAGGTCTCCCGGTTCATCATCCCTCAGCTGGTGCCTCCTGCCTGGGCCAGCCCACCCCACCCTGCCCCCTAACAAAAGAGGCCTTGGGGGCCACTGCGGGGACCGCGTGTCTCTCAAACAGTGTCTGTACGCAGGTACCTGGAATGTCCTTCATCCCGATGGGCTTCCTGGGTGGCCCTTGGCTGCCTTGTGCTTAAACACCTGGGACAGAGAAGTCGCCTCCCACCCGCATCTGGGGTGATGCTGAACCTCTCCCCGAGAGCTGTGGGCTTGGGCAGAGAAAAGCTGGGCTCGGTCACCCCTGTAGCAGGCAGAATTCTGCTTTGCTGTCTCCAACTTACCTTGTGTTACTGGTTGCTCCAAATGAGAGTGCCCCAGGAGGACCTCAGGTCTGTAGATCTTGGAGGCTGCCTTGAGCTTTTGAGATTCAGCCAGTCCCAACCTCAGTCTCCAGCCCTGGGGCCCCTCTCCAATGGGGCAAGGCTTCTTGCAATTTGTTTTAGAGGAACTATTATTTGAAGAAATAAGAGATCCGTGTGGATGGGGAGTGTGATACCTGCCAGCTCTCCAGGAGACACGTGAAGACTTCCTTCACCTTCACGTCATTCAGCTCTGGGACTGTTTGGGCCTCCAGTGTGCATGTCAGAGGAACAACATAAATGTCAGGAAGGATAAAAGATGAATCATAAGGGCAAATTAATAATGTGACAAATACTATTGTTTCCTGGCCTGGGCTCCAAAGGTTCTTCCCACCCATGGTGGGCTCAGAAAAAGCACC
>NW_010562167.1:0-7585 GCF_000687285.1 Phaethon lepturus | reverse complement strand
GTAAAACGTAACCGTGCCCCCCTCCCACTATTAATTGTATCAAATGTCGTTGTAGTAACATTAATCACGGCAAGTTCCTTGTGCGATTTAGGAGATTGTAATATGTGATTCCATAAGACGCTCATTGTGATTTAGCATTGATTAATGTCCATTCATAAAATGATATAAAACTTACCTCTCTTCCATTGTAGAGCCCCAAACCGCATTCCAGGTAATATTTCAAAACCTTGTTAATGTAACTGCTAATTTCAGAGGGTGATGGTGATGGTTGCGGTGTACATGGGCTTGTGCGGAGGGGTCTGCAGCGGGGGGCCGGAAGAGGGTATAGAAATTATTTTCAAAGCAGAAAATTGCTGTCCGGTTTAAATTATTTCAGGCGTTAAGATGGTTATTCTGTGCCTCTGTCTTTCCATTCCTTGCCACCAAGGAAAGATACCGCAAGATTAGCTAAAAAAACCCCCAAATGCAGAGGAGAGTGTTATTTCTTAGAAACAGAGACGGAGGGCAGCGATCCCCCTTCTCCAAGCCCAGCGCTGCAGGCTCACCTCGGTCCCACCTCTGCCCACCATCGCCAGTGCAAATCTGCAGTAATTCCAGTGGCTCCTACATTTCCAGTTTCACTGACTTCAGTCAGAGCTCCTGAGGGTTTAATCTGACCCAGGGATTTTGAAGTGCCTGGCTGAAAGAACCAGGCTGATAAACCCCACAGGATTCGTACCTGTGGCTTCTTCATTCCCGTGCGGCATTTGGCCACCGTCCGTTCCTGGTGAACCGGCTGCTCTGAAGATACTCATAGACACAGTTTGCTTTCGCTGTATTTTCTGGAGGCAGGAGGCTCTGCCTGGCAGTCAGCCTAATACAAAATAGCTCATGTTTTTTATTTCCTTTTTTTTTTTCCTTCTTTTTTTAAGACGCATACCAGGGAATGCAATGTGCATAATGTTATGTGACCCAGGAATCACGCTCTGGCAAAAAAAGATCAAATTAGTGAAGAGGGGAGGAGACTGCCTGACCAGCGAAATGTTTAGAGAATTAAAAAAAAAGGCTGAAAGTTGACATCTGGGTAAAAAACCAATATATAATAGGAAGTTTAACATTTGGTGCTTTAGTATATATAATTTAGCTATAGGTAATAGATAATAGAGAGTTCACAGGATCACTTGATGGGAAATATATTGATAATACAATTTTTCTTTGCAAAATGTATGCAATGATTGCAGTTTTGGTTGAATAATAAATTTAACTTTGAAGAATCATTTGATTCAAAACTCTGCTTTTTCTACTGGCAATCAGAATTATTAATATCTGTCTAGCCAGCTAAAGAGGTTTTTAAAAGAGTATGCTGGGTGTTCTGCAATTAGAGTAGCCATCTGCCCTTTATTAAAACTCCATTAACCTTTACATTAAAACACATTTAAAATGCAGACACGCTGAAAATATCAAACACAAATAAAATAGATAAATCTAAGTGGTTTCTTTGCTTTACTGGCTTATTTGTGCAGAACATGGCAACCTGTTGTGGCACCCATAATTTTCTGGGGACAGATAACACTTTGTAGCATCAATTTTCCCATGTTAAGGATAGGAAATAATTACAAGAAAGTAATAGAATTAATAACATCTCTGATGAAAATTTCTCGAATGTGATCTTGTTTATAGAAGGCTAGAAAATAATTTAAAGTTCATATTATTAACTCCAGAATAAAATGCTTTATTTTAAGAACAGAAGTAATTTGCTTTGCTCATGCAGCTCTGCTGATTACAGTGGAGATGTTTACACGGTAGAATGATTCATGCAAATAAATTGATTAAAAATTTTCTGAACGTATTCAGATATATTGTCAATATAGAATTCAACACAGTTCCTGTAGATGCTGCTGCATTGTTCCCTTCAGCCTTGTACTCGGTATCTCTCTGAGTGACAGCGATACTGTATTTGCCCTGCCCGAATTATTGCTACCACTGGCAGAGCTGCTGATTTTTTCTGTAAATAAATATACCTAAAAAACACCCCTTCTAAGACCTGATTTTACTTGCTTCTAATTTCAACACATTTGATCAACGTGGGCTGAAGCTCCTGAGCTAAAATATCTGCCTGCTTTTTTTTTTTTTTTTAAGCCAGCGAAAATGGCTCAGCCATTTCCAAGACCCAGGTTAAGAAATAACGTCATTGTTTCGCCCGTCTTAAAGTCTTTCCAGCGAGGGTGTTTGCATACCCACTGGGCCGCGATTTACGGCCGCCGCTGGTGCGGATCAGGCCCCCCTGGCACGGGGGCACAGCTCCTGTCATCGATCCCACAAACCCAGCCTTTGGACAAATCATAAAACTTTCGAAAGCGGCTCCTCCGTGAGCCTCGCAGCCTCCTTCGCTGCATTTCCCGGGGACCGCCTTTGCTCCGGAGCAGGATCCGGAGCAGGATTGCCCCTCTGTCATTGCTTTTTCTGCCTCCCCATGGGCTGCAGCAGCCGGTACCGGAGGAGCGAGGTCTCAGACCCAACCGCAGCGAGGGAAATGGGCCGAGGAAGGGGCCGGAGGCGGCACGGAGCCGGCTGAGTGATGCTCGCCGAGCGCCGCGGGTACCGCACCAGCAACGCGGGCTTGTGGGGAGATTCAGAGCTGGACATGATGGAGGCAGGTGGGGGACCCCAGAGCCAGAGATGCTAAAGCTGGGAGAAGAGAGCGGGCGGTGGGAGGCGAGGAGGGATGGGGAGGATGAGGATGGGCAAGGGGCCCGGGTCTGCGATGCGGGGATGGGGAGGGGTCGCGGGGAAGCGAGAAGCAGCGTCTGGAGAGCGCCACGCAAAGGGGACGTCAGCGTCGAGAGGGAGAGGTCAGCGGTGGCCAACACCCCGCGTGATCGGCTGGGGCCGCCCGCTTGACCGCCTGCCGCTGCGCTCAGCGGTTGCTCACAGAGGAATTTCTGACAGTCCTAGGATTAAACACTCCCATGTTCATTGCAGAATTGACTTTGTAAAAATTTTACACGGCAAAGCATTTCAATCCAAACTGCAGGAAAATGCTTTTACTTGACTTGACAGCATATTTTCAATGCCATAGTTTCTCAGAAAGTTTTATAACATTTTGCGGTTTATTTTTATTCAGAACAAACCCAAATGTCAAAATTATAGAACTTCCCAAGAACCACAAATCCTGCTTCCTTTAAGGCTCTGGTCTCAGTAATCCCTGTGTACCAGTTGGTACAATTTAAGTTCAGATCCCGGTAAGGCCCGGCTGATAAAGAAACAGTTTGGGGAATTAAATACTATATTTCCATGGACCATCATGCTATTTTCTTAATGGTATTTTCAATAGCAGAATCCACATGTCCCTCGATTGAAGGATCGTCTTGGAAAAAAGAGCTTAGCTTTCAAACAGGTCTGTAGTTTTCTTAGCTGGATTTATATATGGTCCTTATATTGACAGTACTTTTTGATTAATATTGTGTATAACATTCCTTAATGCATCACTTGAATTAATTATGTAGAAACATTTGGCCACCTGGACATACTATTGACGAAATGACATGTTATTGACAAAATGACAGTTTAATACCGAGCTTTCCTAAAGCTCTCTGCTGAATAGGTTGGTTCAGCAATAGACCAGGGAGTGCGGGCAACTCAGGAAATCCTTTTGCTTTCCCCAAAATTTCCCAGTGTGTCAGGTTTGCTACTGGAAGTTAGTAGTGGGCTACTTTGGATCTTCTGTTAATGGGCAATATACAGAGGAGTGGTTTCATCCACAGCTTCTGCTGGCTGAGCTTGGAGGAACCTTCTCAATGAAGTTCGCTAAAATGCACCTGTGGGTAATGGCCCCAACATCTCCTTTTGGCAGGGGCCCTGCTGTGGCTTTGGGCAGTTCAAATTATTTTGGTAAATGAGTGGAACTGTGGCTGGGTGACATATATAGCTGTTAGGGCAAAAAAAGAGCTGCCTCCACCAGCACGGCTTGCGAAGAGCCTGGGTTTGCTGTCCTACCCACACCTTGGCTAGAAGAGCGTTCAAAACTTTCTCTTCTCATCACGGTGTGGACAGTATGATCTTGCTGTGTGGTCTTGAATAAGCTTTTGTTTAGCTTTTGCTGTGTTTTGTAAGCCCAGACTTTAAAAATCAAACAGACTTCAGAATGATAGACTTGGGGTGGGATTTTCAAAAGCTTACAAGTGACTTTGGAACAGGCGTCCTATGAAATTGCTGGGGTCTTCAATCATTTGGGCACTTTTGAAAAAAATCATATCCTTTACTGGGACCTTAGTTTCTCTTTCTTAAAAAATTGGAGTGTAGAGGCGGTCCTGATGATGGAGAATAAAATTGACTTTCTGTAGCTGAGAGTAGAGATGTGAGTGGGCTGGGAGTTTTCCAACCAGATGTTTTTTTCTTGGAGAATGCTGATTTATCGAAACTGAAACTTTTCATGGGAACATATCAGTACTGATTAAATTTTCTTGAGAGAGATTGCTAGGGTCTGAGCCAGAATTTCTGACTGTAACAAAAAATGAGATCCTTGAATGGGCAATGGCCAACAGGTCAGGGCGGCCATCTGGAGACTGTCTGGGTCAGGTGGAGGAGCGGATGGCATGTGGGTCTCCCACATAACTGACATAGCCCTTGGGATCCAAGGATCATCTACTGGCTTTTCATAAAGCAAACTTAAAAAGCTCTCCAGCTTATTCTTTTATGGAATGGGAAGTTTATTCCTTGCCTAGGTTGTTGTGAGAATTAAATATTTGCTTGCAAAGGTCTTTGAAAATCCCATCTATCAAATTATCAGTATTGCAGTTATTATTACTCATTTAGAGAGGAAGTTGCATTGCAGGGCATGATCAACAGAAACATCCTCTTTGAAGAAGATGTCTGGATGTCAAGCCCAAAGACTGAATCCTCTGGAAGCACATTACTGGTAACTGCATTATGGTGAGTTATCATCAGTAAATGTTATTAGTGTGAGGATTTGTTCCAATGTCAGAATGATGTTAATACAATATTAGTGATGCAGGTCTTTGGTGTCAACATGAGAATATCAAATGCAAGTGGAGGAAAATTGTATTGGATTGTGGAGATGATGGCAAATCAATGACACAGAAAATCTATGGAGAGCAGTTCACAGTGACACAAGAAAGCAGTGTCCGCATAAATCAGTGCAGACCAATGGACACTGAAAGGAAATTTCCATGCAAGATTAAGTGGACATTGTTATCACGTCAGGACCATGTGAAATAAGTGCTGCAAAATGAGGATGATACTGTGATACCGACATTTAGACCAACCAATGTCAACAGGAATTACTCTCTCATTAAAAGAAGCCAACAGGCTTTTCCGTTACAAACTCTGCCAGCAGCAGGAGCAGCTACAGTGGCCCATCGGGCCTGGGAGCTCCCGTGGTGGACCAAGCCCTGCAGAGTTTGGTGCTGAGTAAACACACACCTACACAACCTCTCCTGGCCCAGAAAGCTGCCAAAGACGGGGAACAGCAAATGTCTGTAAAGGGGACACGGCAGCGTACAAAGAGACAAAAAGGACAACGTGGTCAGCATGGAGGCAGTGGCCTCTGCTTTGCTGAATTTTCGGTACGCAAAGGAGGGAGGTGAAGAATGAGGAAGGTGATGCTCTGGGGACTGTATGGGGACATGGAGCAGAAGGGGAGGGCGGCTGGGAGTTGGCAAGATGCTGCGGATGGGAAGGAAAAGCTGATGGTGAAGTCACCCAGCACCTTTTCTAACTAGCCCCTTGTTTAAGGAGATAACTAATATGTTTGAGGGGAATGAGCTGATATGTCCCATCCTCTTACCTCCTTGCAGTGTGAAGTTCATGGAATGTTCTTGCCTGTGCCCTGATCCGCCTGTCTGTCCAACACTGCACATGCAGCACAGCTGAGTAGCGCTGCCAGGTGTCCATTTAGTCCAGCCTTGAGCCTAGAAGGGCACCACGGTACAGAATCATAGAACTATTTAGGTTGGAAAGGGCCTTTAAGATCATCGAGTCCAACCATTAACCTATCACTGCCAAGTCCACCACTAAACCATGTCCCTAAGCACCACATCTACACGTCTTTTAAATACCTCCAGGGATGGCGACTCAATCACTTCCCTGGGCAGCCTGTTCCAGTGCTTGACAACCCCTTTGGTGAAGAAATCTTTCCTAATATCCAATCTACTCTTCCCCCCATCCTGGTGCAACTTGAGGCTGTTTCCTCTCATCACTTGTTACTTGGGAGAAGAGACCAACACCCACCTCGCCACAACCAGGACCCACCTCACATAGTTTTAAGTACCTACGAGGCAGCTTGCACATGGCATGGGTACCACGGGCACCTACCCCGAGAACAGGGAAGGAATAAATCCCGCTCCAAATGCTGCTGTTCCGTAAAAACCTCTCCTCAAGGTCGCGGGCTCTCAGCCCAGCCCAGGCACGGTCCCCTCTCCCAGCATGCAGCCTGTGTATCTTGTACTCGGGGAGTTCTCCGCTGAGGGTGGGAAGCGGTTCTGCATTTTCTACATTTATTGCACATTTATTGCACATTTATTAATGCACAGTGAGCTGGGTCTCAGGGAAGTCAGTGGGAATTTTGCCACCGATTTGACAGCGAATAGGACCAAGCCTTGTGTCTGCAGAGCAGTCTAAGTGTCCTAATGTGTTTAAAGTGTTTATAAAATTACTATAGTCAGACACATTTTTCAGTTCAGCCCATTAGCCTTTCACATGTGCTTGTGTGGAGCGCAGCGCCCAGGCAGACTGGCGGCTTGTAAATGTTAAATCAGCATAAATATCACAGCCTCCACGAAGACCGTTAGTGTGGCAACTTACAGCATGATTAACATAATGCAGGGAAAGAAAATAACGACATTTTATAAATCCGTATCTCCATAATGCTGCATGGAAAGCGATAGCTGCAATCCTAATGGAGAGCTAACTGGCGTTATTACGATGCTTACAGCTCACCGGGAAGCTGGCGAGAGAGCCTGTAGAAGAGATAAGATTAGAAGAGATAACAGCTGTAGTAATTTCGGCCACATTTCTGGCAGCCAACTCTAGCGCAGGACTTGCTTCAACTCCCACGGCAGCCAGCGCTGGCATTTACTGCTTTGTAGCTCGAGGGGTTGCTCCGGCGAGGGTGCTGGGTGCCGGGCGGTAAAGAGGAGCGGTGGGCGTTGAGCGGGAAAAGTCAGATTTTGGAATGAATCAGAGAGACCTTGTCAGCCCTTTCGCACGGTGCAACGTTAGCGGCTGCTGCTCACAGCTGTCTTGACAAAATGGGGGAGATGGAGAGGAACTCAACGACAGCGTGCGCCTGCGGCAGCGATTCGGGGAGCTGCTCGGGGAGGGGAAGGCAGAGCCCCTTCCTGGCGTGGTTGGTGGCTTTTGTGAGGTCCACAGATTTTTGTGGGGTGCTGTCTCGTTATGTTTCATACCCAGCTTCCCAGGCCTTGCCACTACACCGGCAATTTTGCTTTAGTGACAGTTACGACAAATAGCTATTGGCTTAGCCTCACGCTGCTCGGGGCGAGGAATCCCCGAGTAACGCTCGAAGCAGCACCCCTGTAACTCGGAAACTGGTGTCGGTGCCCGGCACCCCGAGGCGCAGCGCGCC